>NW_026089622.1:28648772-28714696 GCF_024586455.1 Bactrocera neohumeralis
ACAGCATGACGATCGCAACAATGCGAATACGGTCTGTACTCTTTAAATAGTCGTCTTGTGACAAGTATACTTTTATACTAAATATCCGTACATATTTAAAAAATATAGGAAAGATAAGTGTTGAAATATCGGAGAGCAGAAATTTTTTTGGTTATTGTTGCTCCGCATTATTGTAAAAACGGTGCATAAATTATATGCCGAAATGGCACAATTGCGATTTCTTTGGCGCCACGATCTAAAGGTACCGTTGGAAAGAGTAATCCGGCAGACCGCGCTACTATCGCAGTATCGAATATTGAATATTATTCTATTTTATTTTTAATTTATCCCGAGAGTTGCGATCAAATTGAGAAAAATATTTCGTAGTTTTGTGTTAATATTATGTGATTTTAAGTCGTGTACACTTGCAAATGAAAATTCAAGGCAACGCACTCAACGTCTTCGTGCTAATACCTTAAGACAACGAGGGGCACGTCAACAAGCGACCAACGCACACAGATAGAATAACCAACGACGAATGCAGGATCGAGCACCACTTAATCGTCTAGCGTTTGAATATGATTCTGAAATAAACTATTCGTCAAATCCATTAATCACGATCGGTAGTATGGAAAAAGAGTGCCAACATTGTCATGATTTCAAGTACAAAGGTGAATCAGAGAACATAAAACATAGAGAAGGTGCAGGTTCGACAGCGAGCATTTGATAAAATTGCGACACGGAATCTCACCACACAACAACAGAATTCACGCTGTGAAATGTTAACATTTTTAACAGTTCCAACATACTCAAACAGAGAATATGAAGAGAAATATTATATGTACGGCATATGATGCCATAGCATGTATGCGCAATCAAGGAATATTGAAGAAAAATATGAAGACACATAAATATATGAATGCATGCTCCTTATGATACTCCCAACACAGTATAGTGATATTTCCATGCTTCGATTTTGCTTTCATAATGTATGCAAATATGTATGCTTTTGCGTTTTGCCGTTGGCATATTGGCATGTAAAAATAATTATGATTAGAGTATAATTTTGTATGAATGCATGCATAGTACTATTTACAGTCAATTTGGACTTGTATATTTCATAATTTAATTTGATTTTTACATAATATACTATACTAATAAATATTTTTGTATTATGTTTGTTGGTAATAGAAATTGAATTTATCTCAACAATATATAAATGTATCGTCTATCATATTAATGTTATTATCTGCCCATATGATTACAAGTATGTATGTACATATATGCATGTGCGCATTCAGAAATTCAAATCATGATTTTATCACTTATCAATATATTACAAGCGCGCGCATTGACCTGCATGTTCATACATTCATGTATACTTATAGTATATGTACATATATTATATTTGTTTACACTTCCGAACAAATAATGCACAAGCATACAAACATACATATGCGTACACATGTGAATATGTCACCAACAAAAAATTGAAACACTGTTCTACAAAAACAACAACTGCCTAAATAGCATAAGCATAGCAAGTCAATATGGCAGCCGAGTTGGCGAAGCCCAAATGTAGTAAATTGTACAGCAAGAACAATTTCATTCATAAAGGCAGGCGCAAAATCCACAAGCGACCTCGCTTCATTCATAAAAACAGGCGCCGCAAGAGCTAAAAATCATAAATTGAACAACTTTCTGATGTTTCTTCGCAGAAAGAAGTGACAAAAGTGGCAACATAGCCGTTGTCGATTTACAATATTTGTCTATTCTAAAGTATTTTTCCGTGTCTCGCAAAAATCAGCGTCGATATGTATGCACGCTCATACATCTTTATACATATTTACGCTGGTTTGTTGGCGGAGCTGTACAGCGGCAAGGGAAGCGGTGACAATTGGCGGCCATTCGTTTATTTTTTTCGGCACAGCTTGGATTTTCTATCATCACACAAGTGCTGAACACAATGAGCGCGACAGACTGCAAACTACATCTGTCAAATATTAGAATACACACGTTCTTAGGGACACAGTTATTGAGCCAGCTGCACAACTACATAACTGTGTCCATAAGAACGTGTGTAGTCGCGCTCAATGTGTTCAGCACTTGATTCTTTGACAAAACGTCAGTTTCGGCTATTGGTTGACCGTGACAATGGGGATGCGAAAGATGCGTGCGACACTTGTTATTATGAATGTATGTACATATGTATGTGGCTCGCATTTGCTTTCGTAAACATATAGACAAATGTGCCAAGGAAATAATATACATACTGTATATGCCATAGCAATTCTATAGGTGCAAATATGGAAATGATAACGAAATAATGCGAATAAGCATACTATTTCATGAAGGTCATCAATTTTCTTTGAAGAAATGAAGTTCATTTGACAGATCTTCACTTTGTAATAGACGAAATAAATATAACTTTTTTGAAATAATTAAAAAATTAAAAAAATATAAATAAATTATTTTTTACCTAATTTATGACAATTTTGTAAAAAAATTAAAATTTTTATCATTTTTCTGAAAAAATAATTCATATGACATAAGATAATCACACATATGTGACTCAGAGAATGCTTCTTCTTCTTCTTTACATTCTTTGTGTGACTATGTATATTTTTCTTCAAAGCATTTCTCTTCATTCATTCTCGCATGAATTCAGTCGTTTTACATATATTTCTGCCATTGCACGTGCTCAATTCTGCTAAATAGCAGCGAGAATGGTGAAATTCCGTGTCACAATCTTATAAGCTCTGTTAGCCGTCCAATCGAACATCATACAGAATTCAATTTGCACCTTCTCTATGTTTTATGTTCTCTGGGTGAATCAGCTGGTTTATGTTGCGCATCTGGGAGAATTTCGTTGCCACCGCTTAATATACCGCCGGAGCCTTTAAAAACCCTTTTAGCTGGAACTATATCTCAATTGAAATTGTTTTTGCGGAAAATTCCTAAGTTCAATTCATGCGTCCAAATGACGTCATTTGGAGCAACAAAAATTTTCATTATGAAGATGGTCGGAATTTTGAATTTTCTTTCAGGATTTAAGGTCACGTGTGCCATCGAATCAGTACAATGCTTCCAATGCCTGATGCCAATCCAAAATTTTTATAAATTTATTTTATGGGAAATGAGGAGCAACAATCACATACACGCTGCGCTTACAACCATTACAAGGAGAAATTTGGGACATTTTGGAAACGTTTTAGAAAAACCATTACCAATTGGTACAATTGTTCAATACCTTTTCTAAGAGTCTGCAAAACGACAACGTCTTTGTCATTAAAGCAGGCAAAGTATCCTATGGAGAGCACGTAGATGAAGTTGCAGTTGTTATGGCTGGTAAAATACATACGCATACAACGCAAAGATAACACGATGCAAGTACATAATTCACGACAAACATTTGCAGTATCCATTGTAATTTTGGGAAGGAGAAGATGGATATCATTTAAATATTAAACAAAGAAACACAACTTCAATTGCAACTTATAGATTATCTTAAATTTTTTTAAGTCAATAATTTCTGTTTACCTCTTAAATATATTCATTTGCAGGTGAAGAACTGATGAAGACAGTTAGTGCTTTGAACCTTTACGCATATAGGTTGATGATTCGTGCTAATGAAGACAACAACATTCTCCGATGCAGACGACATCATCAATACATTGTGGATATGTATGTAAAAAACGAAAGTGAGAGATTACGATATATAATATAAAATTTAATCAAGTAAAACTTCGTACTTAGGTGTACATTAATTTGCGTGATGCAATAATCGGTAACGTAGATGCAACAATTGACATCAACAACATCGATATTACATATATTAAAATTCTTACTAAACACAGCTTCTAGATTTCATTTCATTCATACAGTATATGTAAGTTAAGATAGCAAGTGTAGCCCCATCTGTTTCCTTGGCTGCAGTGAGCGGCTCGATATTTCACCGGATAATAAGAATCATCACCACACAGCGCATGCGCTCTCACAACAACAACGATGCCTTGATCCGATGGAGTATCAATACATCGCGCTCTAACCGCAATGCGGCGCTTAAGAAGTAGGGAAATAATTGTTGCCTCGCTCACTAATCCAATTCAACCCGCAAGGCGTCAATCGGTATATTTGTAAAATGCTTGGTTGGTTGATCGTGAGATTGGAAGGAAAGAGCAGAATAAATTTGACTTGGGAACAATTAAGTCGTGGGTTCTATTATTAACTGGCGCCCAACGTGGGGCCCGACGCTTAGCAATCACCTTAATTCGGCAAGCAGAATTGCCATAAAGGCAGAAGTGGACGGGACTCCAAAAAATTACAGGACATCAGCATCCGTGACATCGAGGGAACATTCGCAGCATCTATTCCAGGATAAATTTAGGTTACATCAGAGTAAATTTGTAAGTAAAAAATTAAAATTGATAATGTGTGACTTACAAGCGGTGCTTAAAATTAAATTTTGAAAATAAAAAGTTTATATTAATACTAGCTGACCCGGCAGCCGTTGTCCTGCCTGAAATTATGTGTTTTGAAATGAAAAGAAAGTTAAATTTATATTGTGTTGAAAATGTTTTATTTTCAATTATTCCAAATATTTTCAATTTTAACGAAGCTTGATAAACAATATTTTTTGGTTTCTGTTTCGGTGCGTAAATCTACAGAGCAGATGGTTTTCCAACTCGTGAGCACGCCACGTATATCCGTCCTTGTTAAAAACATAGCATTTCCAAATTTATACCACACACTTCTAGCGACTATCCTTGTGTCCTATTGATTCTCATCTCAAAAGCAATTTTCACTTGAAACGGAATGCGTCGGAACTGATATGGAAAATTGTAGAACTCTTTGAAAACTGAAAGGGTTTGAATTGAAATGGCAAATCGTTGGAGCTCAGAGGAATTCGTAGAGTCAAGCATTCTGCCCCATTCTATAAGATGCTACGTTACAACCAGTCGGGTTGCATTACACAGTTTCGGTGCTTGAAGATTGCGAAACATAATAACGACAGATTCAACTTTGAGACGCAAATAATGCGGTGTCATACCAAGCCTTTCTAAAGCACTTAGAAATTCCACTTGATAATTCGCGGCTTCGTCTCATTGTCAAGACGATCGACCGATTTGTATGAGCGCAAGTCTCCCGGAATTTGACTTTAAATATTCCAGTTTAAGTCAACAACATCGGTATTTTTGGCAGCTAACATTGCGCGTGCACTTAAGGAATCGTACTTACGATAATTTGGCCAATGTCCGAACATTCGTGATGAGTTCATCTTTCGTGAATTGATAAACGACAGATGGAATTGATATCGAACCACCGGAATTGATCCATTTCCAATTTTTAGACGCGGATTTGAAGGCTGATTTGTCTAAATGTTTACAGCGAAAAGTGTGCGTACTTCATTTTCATTCCAGTGATTAACATGTTCCAGAAATTGTAATTGCTGGCTTACTTCTCCAAAATTTGCACACACCGTACCATTCACAGTACGCAATGACTCAAATAAAGTTGAACAGCGTACATTAATCAATAGCAACCTAAGGTAGAAACAATCGTCGTTTATCGAGTGGATTGTGTAAAAATTGTCCTAATGCATTAGTTGATAACACACCTGGATGTTAATCTACTGGTTAGAGTTGCTTTCTGCGCAACTATTTCTTTGACGATGCATTCCAGGTATAATATCAAGGTATTTCCGAATAGAGCAAGGTTCTCGCACACGGGTCACTGACGAAAGTTGAGAAAAAACTCGTCAATGGTAATTTTGTTGCTGGCGGTGTTTCCACTGGCTGTACTGTATTCTCTGGGTTGAAATACACTCTCCAAATTAACTGCGAGACGCACAACAATCGGAAAACGTTCATGAATTGTAAAAGTAAATATCCTACAAAGCGCTTTATTGCAGTTCACGTATCGACCGTATCGTTCAAGAACAATAACCGCCATGTTGCTTCCTTTGGTGACGTAATTACAAAGGTATTTTATCGATTACACCAAACTGCAATACTCAACATTGATATGAGTTTTAAATGTGAATTACACAATAATGGCGAATATGATACGATCCATGTGTTGTCAGCTTCAATATTCATTCTTCTAGATTGAATGCTGAATTTTCTGCCATTGTCGTCTGGTGAGCCACGCCTATACAGTGGATATCAATCATTTCAAGTTTGAGTTTCCGAAAGAAAAGCACTTGGATAGTGTTTCGTGCATTTATTGTCAGACATACAACCCGAAGTGGGATTGTGGTGTCCGCAAGGTCCATGAACCATATTGGTTTTCATCATTTGGTATAATACTTTATCTTTCTCTGCATCAGGAATTTCCGCAGAAATGAGTTCATCAGTTTGATCTGGTGTAACCACCATCCAAAGAAGAATGTGTGCGTGCGGGTAACTTTTCTTTGCTACTCAACAGAATACATCCAGCATCTAACAGCACCATATATATGTACATATGTACCATATGTTGCTTCAAGATAAAGTCCATTAAACATCGCTGCTGTTGTTTGAAAAGTCGTGCTGTGACATCATGACGATCGCTTGCTGATTGACCGCGTTCCATAATTCCTGGGAGTAGTCGTTCATGTGTCTTGGGCTGCCATACGTTGATGGTAAACGGAACGCCGACCGATATTAGCGCGACCTCTTCGTGGCTTCGTAAGAAATTTCAATCTGTAATTGATCACTTTAGGTGAAAAATAACGTTTTCACTGAATAATTTTCAATAATTTTTCTTTTGAATAGCCGGAATAAAAAAAGCATGCGACCGAAATTGAATGATTCAAATATTTGACAAATAAAAATATTGAAAAAAAAACAAACAAAAATTTAAAAAAAAATTGTATGGAAAAATGTTACTTTTTGGGAATTTTCCAATTTCCAATTTCCCTTAATATTTAGGAGGATGAAAAATAGATGTTGTCCGATTCTCCACCCTAGCCGATATGCACGCTAAGATTCACGAAAATCGGTCGAGCGGTTTCAGAGGAGTTCAATAACGTACACCGTGACACGAGAATTTTATATGTATATTAGATTGAAAGCTTATATTGAACTGTGTGAACTTGCGTTCGGAAAATTACACGCTCTCGTTTTTATAAGTTAATCGGTTTTTACTAATTTAACTAAATTAACTAGAATACTGGTGATCAGGATAACGTTTTCGCATCTGAAACTGCTTTATAATTAAGAAAAAACTAAAGTTCAAGTTTCAGGTATCAAATTATCCCAGGGGTCCGAACACGAAAAAAACCTTGTTTACTGTGAAGTTATATTAATTAAAACTAAATAGCATTTTCATGGTGAGAAGTTTAAAGTTATCTTAACTAAAACTATTTTTCAAATCACAAAATTAGTGAAGGTCATAGTTTTGCCTTTTTACTAGAATTTCCAGGAGAACTTCGCTCACCGTTCTCGATTAATTATTTCAAGAATTTTCGTAAGTGAAGTTAACCTAGTTAAAAAACGTGCTATTAAAAAGTTTATATAAAATACAAAATGGCGGTTTCAATGGATCAAGTGCTATAGGCAATAAGATCCGCTAATGAAGAAACTAGGTTAGAACTAGCAGAACAAATTAACAACCTTACTTCAGTTTTGAGACGGCTCGACCCACCACGTGTCAAACCATGCTTACCGGTTTCGATTAACCCAGCAATAGAATCAGGAAATTTCAGTCTTAACTTAATAAAATCTTTGCCTGAATTTAACGGTGAAAATTCCTCCTACCCAGCTTGGCGTTCCGCGGCAAATTTTGCAATTAACTATTACCCCGAAGGTTCGGAACGGTATTATGTGGCAATGGGTATTTTTAGAAACAAAATTACTGGGTCAGCTAACACGACTTTATCGTCATTTAACACTGTCTTAAATTTCAAGGCAATAATTGCTAGGCTCGATCAAACTTACGCAGATAAAAGACCAATTCATGTCTTGGAAAACGAATTAAGTATTCTAAGGCAAGGGAATTTACCGATCTCAGAACACTACGATATGGTAGATAGGCACTTAACACTTATCATAAATAAGCAAATGATGACACACAGCGGGAACGCCGCCCCCTTTGCGATATTTTGTTTTCTTCAGGTCCGAAAGACTTGCCTTCTGCATTAGCTGCTGCTCAGGAGCTCGAGACGAATCATAAGCGTTACGATTTTGTGCAAACATTTGCTATGAGCAACTTAGTAAGACCAGCAATGCCCCGGTACACATTTTCCCAGCCCTATCGTAAGGCTCTCCCACCGAATATAAATAATAGACCAACTGCGATGGACGTCGATCCCGGTTCTTCCGTTTACCGAAATCAACCAGCGCGTCAGAACAACCTGTCATTCCATAACCCAAACAACTACCAATCTCAGCCTAACGTTATGTTGCCACAGCAGCCACATATACAACCTCACCAAGTAGTATTTAAACGCTGTCGGGACCAGTCTGGTTCTTTTAAAAAATCACATCCCAAGGTTCAAAAGGTAAACTATATGCCAGAAGAAGTAAGTTCAGATTTTGACGAACCCGATATTGCGATGACCATTACAGTCTTCATTCGCATATTAATAGTTGCCACCGCGACAACTCAAGTAAAATACGCGCCTCCATCGATCGTTTAGAAAGTGAATTTAATCATTTAAACTAGAATCGCTCCTACCATTCGTCATAACAAAAACAACGAGTGGTCGGGAGCTGAAATTACTAATCGATACAGGGACTTCGAAAAATTTTATCAAAAATCACCCATTCCTTAACGGAATTAAGGTAATGGGAAACCTATTTACATTAAAATCAATAAATGGGGTCAATCTTATAAAAAAAATGTTTGATCAATATCTTTAATCTTAATTAATATAACCACAGTCGATGGTATAATCGGTTACGATTTCCTTAAAGAGATTAATGCGAAAATCGATATCGATGCTGGATACTTACGTCATCGCAGTGGGGAAACCAAACTTCAGCATCTCCGTTGCAATCAAATTAATTCAATCACAATAGAAGCAGATTCTGTCCCGGTCACTATTAAAGCAAAGTTTTATGAAATGATTGATAAAAATTCAAATGCATTTGCACACCCAGATAGAGACCTACCATATAATACGAACGTAGAAGCAACAATTTGCACCATCACCGATGACGCAATATTTTCGAAAAGCTACCCCTATCCAATTTCAGCAGCGGAGTTTATCAACACAGAAATCGAATCTCTTTTGAAAGATGGCATAATTCGAAAGTCGTGTTCTCCTCATAACTCACCGGTCCATGTCGTGACTAAAAAGGGTCTGGACGAAAACGGAAGGCAAAAGCTGCGTACTATCCCCGATCGGTACCCCATTCCCGACGTATCTGTCATTCTGGCAAACCTAGATAACTCATTATACTTTACCACTTTAGATCTAAAAGCGGGTTTTCACAAAATTAATTTGCGAAATAAAGATAGACCAAAAACGGCTTTTAATATCAACAACGGCAAATATGAGTTCTGCCGCTTGCCGTTCGGCTCAAGAAATGCGCCAAGTATTTTTCAGCGCGCTATCGATGAGATTCTCCGTGACGAGATAGGAAAAACATGTCACGTCTACATCGATGACATCGTCATCTTTTCGCCTGCCGATGAATCGCATTTAAATCATATAAACCACATTTTAATGAAACTAGAGACAGCAGGTATGCGAGTTTCACCAGAGAAATCCAAATTTTTTCAGACAGAGGTTGAGTTTTCGGAATTTTTGGTTTCTCGAAATGGTATTAGAACATGCCCTAAGAAAATTAATGATATTAGGCCTTGCAGGATACTATCGTAGATTTGTTAGGGACTACGCTGCTATAGTTAGGCCATTAACTAAATATTTGCAAGGCGAAAATGGGCACGTCGCAGCTAGTAAGTCAAAAAACGTTCGGATAATACTCGATTCGGATTCAAAGCACGCTTTAAAAAAAATTAAAACTATTCTGGCATCTGAAGACGTTCTTTTACTGTACCCAGATTTTAATAGGCCTTTTGAGTTGACTACTGATGCTTCATCGAATGCGTTAGGAGCTGTATTGTCACAGAATAATAGGCCTATTACGATGATCTCGCGTACGCTTTCCAAAACTGAGCGAAACTACGCAACAAATGAACGCGAATTGCTTGCTATAGTATGGGCGCTGAAGACCCTTCGGCATTATCTTTATGGTGTTAAGAATATTCACATTTTCACAGATCACCAGCCCCTTATATTCGCTATTTCAGAAAAAAATCCGAATTCAAAAATGAAGAGATGGAGTGCATTCATCGAGGAATTCGCGCCTATATTTCATTATAAGCCAGGGAAGGAGAATAAGGTAGCTGATGCTCTGTCCAGACAGTTTATTAATAACTTAAGCGATTCAATAGAAACAGCGCATAGCGAAGAGTCTTCCACCAACTTCATAGAAACAATAAAGTATCCGTAAACCAATTTAAGAACCAACTATGTAATATTAACAAAGGGTCCGTCGTTAAACAAAAGTACAACAATTGTATTCCAAAAATACGTTCGTCATAAAATTTGTTATGAAAAGTCCGAAAATCTAATACAATGTCTAAAAAGTGTAATAAATCCAAATACGATCAACGCAATTCACTGTGATCTGACAATCCTAGGGGAAATACAAAACCGTCTAGTTTCTGCCTTTCCTGGTATAAAATGTCGACATACCGAAATATTCGTAATTGACTTAATCAACAAAACTGATCAACAACAGAACATAACCGAGCACATCGCTGCCTACAAGAAAATTTCAAACAAATAATAAGCGATTATTTTTTCCCGAATATAAAAAATTTGTTAAAATCCATAATTTCGAATTGCAAAATTTGTTTAAAAAATAAATATCAGCACTTCTTAATATGTATCGACAAATTTTCCAAATACGCGGTTGTTAAACCTATCTCCTCACGATCCACGATAGACATTAAAGAAGTACTGCTCGAAATATTACTGATATTTAAAAACACTAAAACAATTATTTCAGATAACGAAAAAGCTTTTCATTCCATGACAATACAAAGTTCAATCTTTCAATTGAACAATTTTTCATCCCGGCGTTACACAGTGAAAGTAATGGGCAGGTTGAAAGATTCCATTCAACGTTAATGGAAATAGCCCGTTGCATCAAACAGCAACAGCAGTTGTGCGAGACTATAGACCTCATATTATTAGCAACACATAAGTACAACAACAGCATTCACTCCACAACCAATGCCAAGCCAATTGATGTTTTTCAAAACTGTTCAAACGAAGAACTGAAAGTAATACGCGAAAAAAATGCTTAAAGTGCAAGATTAAATAAACGAAACGAAAATAAAACGATGAAAACATACGAATCAGGGGAGAGGGTGTTTTTGAAAAGGAACAAACGGTTTGGGAATAAATTTGATAAAATCTATGTAGAAAGAGTAGTGGAAAGAGATTTGGATACCACGGTTCTGATAGACGGGAAAAAAATCCATAAAAGTAATCTCAGATGATATTTTCCGTTCACGCACACGTTCGCAAAAAAAAAAATAAAAACTTCTTCTTCTTAATTGGCGCAGACACCGCTTACGCGATTGTAGCCGAGTTAACAACAGCGCGCCAGTCGTTTCTTCTTTTCGCTACGTGGCGCCAATTGGATATTCCAAGCGCAGCCAGGTCCTTCTCCACCTGGTCCTTCCAACGGAGTGGAGGTCTTCCTCTTCCTCTGCTTCCCCCGGCGGGTACTGCGTCGAATACTTTCAGAGCTGGAGTGTTTTCGTCCATTCGGACAACATGACCTAGCCAGCATAGCCGCTGTCTTTTAATTCGCTGAACTATGTCAATGTCATCGTACATCTCGTACAGCTCATCGTTCCATCGAATGCGATAGTCGCCGTGGCCAACGCGCAAAGGACCATAAATCTTTCGCAGAACTTTTCTCTCGAAAACTCGCAACGTCGACTCATCAGTTGTTGACATCGTCCAAGCCTCTGCACCATATAGCAGGACGGGAATTATGAGTGACTTATAGAGTTTGGTTTTTGTTTGTCGAGAGAGGACTTTGCTTCTCAACTGCGTTGGATTTCTAGGCTGACATTGTTGGTGGTGTTTACGCTGGTTCCAAGATAGACGAAATTATCTACAACTTCAAAGTTATGACTGTCCACAGTGACGTGAGTGCCAAGTCGCGAGTGCGACGACTGTTTGTTTGATGACAGGAGATATTTCGTCTTGCCCTCGTTCACTGCCAGACCCATTTCTTTTGCTTTCTTGTCCAGTCTGGAGAAAGCAGAAGTAACGGCGCGGGTGTTGAGGCCGATGATATCAATATCATCGGCATACGCCAGCAGCTGTACACTCTTATAGAAGATGGTACCTTCTCTATTTAGTTCTGCAGCTCGAACTATTTTCTCCAGAAGGAGGTGGAAGAAATCGCACGATAGGGAATCACCTTGTCTGAAACTTCGTTTGGTATCGAACGGCTCGGAGAGGTCCTTCCCGATCCTGACGGAGCTTTAGGTATTGCTTAACGTCAGTTTATTCAGCCGTATTAGTTTTGCGGGGATACCAAATTCAGACATCGCGGCATAAAGGCAGCTCCTTTTTGTGCTGTCGAAAGCAGCTTTGAAATCGACGAAGAGGTGGTGTGTACGATTCTTCTTTCACGAGTCTTTTCCAAGATTTGGCGCATGGTGAATATCTGGTCGGTTGTTGATTTTCCAGGTCTAAAGCCACACTGATAAGGTCCAATCAGTTTGTTGACAGTGGGCTTTAATCTTTCAAACAATACGCTCGATAGAACCTTATATGCGATGTTGAGGAGGCCAATCCCACGGTAGTTGGCGCAGATTGTGGGGTCTCCATTTTTATGGATTGGGCATAGCACACTTAAATTCCAATCGTTGTGCATGCTTTCGTCCGACCATATTTTACAAAGAAGCTGATGCATGCTCCTTATCAGTTCTTCGCCGCCGTGTTTGAATAGCTCGGCCGGCAATCCATCGGCCCCTACCGCTTTGTTGTTTTTCAGGCGGGCAATTGCTATTCGAACTTCTTCATGGTCGGGTAATGGAACGTCTGCTCCATCGTCATCGATTGGGGAATCGGGTTCGCCTTCTCCTGGTGTTGTGCATTCACTGCCATTCAGCAGGCTAGAGAAGTGTTCCCTCCATAATCTAAGTATGCTCTGGGCATCGGGGATTAGATCACCTTTGGGGGTTCTACAAGAGTATGCTCCGGTGTTGAAACCTTCTGTAAGCCGCCGCATTTTTTCCTAGAATTTTCGAGCATTACCCCTGTCGTCCAGCTTATGAAGTTTTTCGTACTCACGCATTTCGGCCTCCTTCTTTTTCTGTCTACAGATGTGTCTCGCTTCCCCCTTCAACTCTCGGTATCTATCCCATCCCGCACGTGTTGTGGTCGTTCGTAACGTTGCGAGGTAGGCAACCTGTTTTCTCTCCGCTGCGACACGGCACTCCTCGTCGTACCAGTTGTTCTTTTGCACTTTCCGAAAACCAATGGTTTCGGTTGCAGCTGTACGTAAGGAGTTTGAAATGCCGTCCCACAGTTCCCTTATACCGAGTTGTTGACGAGTGCTCTCAGAGAGCAGGAATGCAAGCCGAGTAAAAATCGTTCGGCTGTCTGTTGTGATTGCAGCTTCTCGACGTCAAACCTTCCTTGTGTTTGTTGGCATGCGTTTTTTGCTGCACAGAGGCGGGTGCGAATCTTAGCTGCAACAAGATAGTGGTCCGAGTCGATGTTAGGACCTCGGAGCGTACGCACATCTAAAACACTGGAGACGTGTCTTTCGTCTATCACAACATGATCGATCTGGTTGGTAGTTTTTCGATCCGGAGACAGCAAGGTAGCTTGATGAATCTTTTTATGCTGGAATCTAGTACTACAGATAACCATATTTCGGGCCCCGGCGAAGTCGATCAGCCTCAACCCATTTGGGGATGTTTCGTCGTGGAGGCTGAATTTACCGACCGTAGTGCCAAATATACCTTCTTTGCCCACCCTGGCGTTAAAATCGCCAAGCACGATTTTGACATCGTGGCGGGGGCAACTCTCATAAGTGCGCTCCAAGCACTCATAAAAGGCATCTTTGGTCACATCGTCCTTCTCTTCCGTCGTGACGTTGGCGCAAATCAGCGATATGTTGAAGAACCTCGCTTTGATGCGGATTGTGGCTAGACGTTCATTCACCGGAGTGAATGATACTACTCGGCGACGAATTCTCTCTCCCACCACGAATACCACACCAAACTTTCGCTCCTTTATATGGCCACTGTAGTAAATGTCACAAGGACCTACTCGTCTTTGTCCTTGTCCCGTCCATCGCATTTCTTGGACGGCGGTGACGTCAGCCTTTATTTTTGCGAGGACATCAACCAGCTGGGCAGCGGCACCTTCCCAATTAAGGGTCCGGACATTCCGGGTGCATGCCTTCAAATCGTAGTCCTTATTTCGTTTGCCGTGGTCGTCATCAAAAGGGGGGTCTCTCATCCGAGGCTGGTTGTTACTATACATTGGGGGTGTTTTTTTTACGTGGCGGGTCCTACACCCTGCGCACAACCCTATGTAGGGGATATTTCGCCTTCTCACTTTAGCTCGCCTTCAAGCGGATGTTCTTAGGCTACCCAGAGGATACTTGGTCAAAGACCGGAAGTAGTGAGCTGCTTGAGCCATGTGTAAAAGAATCGTTTCTGGCCACTCCCAAGTGAATGGCGATCAGAGAACTTTCCTCACTTGCGTGAACTTCTACACATGACTCCATCCTCCTAAACCCTTACAAATAAATCCAAATCATAATCAACACATATCAATTTTAAATTTTTACATTAATATTTCCGAAAAGAGTTTGTAATTAAGGAAAAAGTTGTGTCATTTATCTAAATTATCAAGTAAAATGTTAAACCATATTATCAACTATTCATAGAGTAATAATTAATTGAATTTGTTACACTGTAATTTAAAATATTATATTACGATCAACCAAGCCAACTACCAACTACCAATACTTTACAATACCAATCACAATTTTTTAACAACATTATGAAGTGCGCCATGCACCATACGACACCATTTGAATACCCCTGCCAAAGCTTGATGGATTACCGCAACAGGGACGTTTCGGACTTGAGAAGGAGGGTAGTTAAGATAGCAAGTATAGCCCCATCTGCAATTTCCTTGACTGCAGTGAGCGGCTCGATATTTCACCGGATAATAAGAATCATCACCACACAGCGCATGCGCTCTCACAACAACAACGATGCCTTGATCCGATGGAGTATCAATACATCGCGCTCTAACCGCAATGCGGCGCTTAAGAAGTAAGGAAATAATTGATGCCTAGCTCACTAATCCAATTCAACCCGCAATGCGTCAATCGGTATATTTGTAAAATGCTTGGTTCGTTGATCGTGAGATTGGAAGGAAAGAGCAGAATAAATTTGACTTGTGAACAATTAAGTCGTGGGTTCTATTATTAACTTGTACACATACTCACACGCTATAGATTGCTTGAATTGTGATGTATGTACCTGTAATGAGGTTAGACGTTGTAATAAATTTTTAATAATAACTTTCATCAAACGGTCCAGATTGTTACAGTTTATTGAAAAAAGTTTGAAATTTTCGGATTAAAGACGGACAACGTTGGGTCCGCTGGTATATATACATATAAATTATCAGGATGACGAGAAAAATTTAAATTCGGTTGACTGTCTGTCTGTCCCTCCGCCCGTCTGTCCGTGCAAGCTGTAACTTGAGTAAAAAGTGAGATATTTCAATGAAACTTGGTATATGGGTTTCGTCCACAAATAACCGAAAACGTATAAAGTGCCATAATTAAGCACCAAATTAAGATATAAGACTGTAAAACTGTTGGTACGGAGGAGCGCAGTAGCAAGGGACAGTGGGAAAAATTTTTGGAAAAAGTGGGAGTGGCCCCGTGACTTATATTGACAGTGTGAAATTGAATGAAATTGGAAGATAACCCCACTCACTCTCCATATAACGGTACTGTTAGAAACTACTATAAGCGCGATAAATCAATAACTAAACACGCCAGACACATTAAATTTTACCAATAATATGATATGAAAAAGCCTTACGGGAGCTGGTATGAAAGTTGGACAACATGCGTGTCACCACCCACTGTTTGACGAAATCACATATCTCGAGACCCGACCAACCGATTTCGTTTCAAAATTTGGTACGCGACATTCTTCTCACATCGGAACACAACCACGCCTATTTCCCATATAGCACAATCTTAAATTCCACTTGAGTCGTCCAGTTGCCAGTACACAAATCAAGAAACAATTAATATAACGGAATACAGCTTTACACGAATAATGTCATTAGTGTGTGCCACCTTATGACCTAAAATGGTTTAAATCATATAAAAACTGTTTAAGCCCCTAGGTACCGAACATTTAGACCCCGTTGCCTATAGTTGACTTTTGATCGAAAATGTCTGTCAATGTGTGATATATATAACTGAAATAAAGGGTTAATCCTTCTGTTAAAACGCTATAGTATCTGTATTTCAAAAATGGGTTGAGTCGGACCAATACTTCCCTTATCGCCCATATACTTAATATAAAAATTTTCAAACTGCGGGGTGACTTTGTACCCCATATATCGGCCAATATGTGAGCTATCCCAATGAAAATAAAATAGCGTGTTTTATTTAAAACAGTGTATTGATGTACCTAAAATAGATAAATTTGAGGCTTTGATTGTTGCAATTTTCAAGAGTATAAAACGGTTGCACCCGATCTTTGCCATTCCTTACTTGTTTGTAAATATGTTTAACATCTGTGTAAAAGTCAACAATGACATATACTTTTGCTCTTACCTTGAATATGACAATCAACGTAGAACTCATTACTGCCTTGGAAGACTAAATCCTTGTTTTCGATTGAAGTAATAAGAGGTAGCTCCCATTGGATCTTTTTTCGTTCCGAATGATACCAGATGAAAATACTGTCACATATTTCACGGCATATCCATCTTCGAACTTTAATTCCCTTACGATCTGAAATTTCAATACGAACAGTTAGTTTTCATGTACTATTTCAACTAAATATCGTTCTTGGTTTTTTGATCATATGCAATTACAATTTTAAAAAACTAATCAAATCGATCAAAAATGTTCGCTAAGTTCAGCTGTTCGATAATTGTACTTTATCAGTTTCATAAAGGCACGGCAACAGTTATTAGGAAATGGGCAAGTTCAGTAATTATTTTTCAATTTATATTTCGTCTTCACAAAATAATCATTATATTTGGATGTTTACACAGGTCACAGTATTCTGCATTTATGCAGTGAATTCTGCATAATTTTTACGCAATACGTGCGTTCCAAAGAAAACAGGTGAGCCTAGCCAATGTATAGGAATAAATTCAAAATAAGGTGGAACTCATATAATACCAAACTCTAGCTGTAGTCAGCACTCAAATAATGAATTACTGGTACATTTAGAACTGCTTGCCTACTCCGCAGGATGGATGTCTCTCCCAAGTCCTTTAAACAGGCTAAGCTATTTAATATCAAGAAATGTGTTAGGTTAAGCAAGCAGTCAATAGCAAGACTCCCGGTGTAGTATAACTCGGTTAACAGCATTTGGGTACCCAGTCATATAAGAATAAAAAGAAATTTAAAAGCAGACGAACTGGTCCGCTCGGGGTCTGGATACACAATTCCCCTAAATTGCCCAGATCATTAAACTCATTCAAGTTCCATAGTTAAATAAGTTAAAATTTTCTAACAGAGGATCGCAGTAGAAAGGTGCACCTGTGGGCAAACAAGTTTGAAAAACTGGGCCTGGACCCGTCTCTAAAAAGTTAATTTTACATATCTACTAAACCATTAAAGTTATAACAGCCTAGCGCAAATATTATAAAAATTCCTACCGACAGTGTGAAAATAGAGGATTTCGGAAGATAACCCCGCTCACTAACTATTTAACGGTACTGTTAAAAACTACTAAAAGCGCAATAAATCAATAACTAAATACTGTAGAGATATTAAATTTTACCATCAAGATGGCATGGGAGGGCTTTATTGAAGCTGGTGTGAAAATTGGACGACGGGAGTGTCACCGCCCACTATTTGATAAAATCACATAACTAGGGACACGTAGACCAATTTCGACTATATGGTATCTTCTCATAATCCAATGTCACAATGCAAAATTGGGCGAAATCGAACAACAACCACGCCTGTTTACCACATAGCATAATTTTGAATTCATTTGGTTCTTTCACTTTCCAGAATACTAATAAAGAAGTAATTAATAGACCAGGATAAAAGTTTGCACTAATAAATCATTTAAACTATGCCACATTATTACCAAAAATTGACAAAATCCAAACAAAACTGTTCAAGCCCCTAGGTGCCGAAAATGCGCTCCCAGTACTTATGGTTGACTTTTGACCGAAAAGTCGGTCAATGTATGAGATATATGTATAATTGAAATTCAGGTATAATCTTTTCCTGACAATGCACATTAGGTCAAATGAGCGTTTTTTCTGTGCAAAATTAATAACGATTACAAAATTATGCTATTCAAACCAAAACCTGTAAGGATTTCAGAAGCTGGAGTAACTGTATTATAAAAAGTGGAAATAAACCCTCTAACGACCAAAATTTAAAATTACTCCTTTTGCAGCCATTAATGAAAACAATACATTGTTTCATTTATTATTATATTTTTCATTTGTACTGAAACAATTAATTAACCACTAAATCTAATTCATTATGTAAATTTAAATTAAAAAGTTCCTAAAAAGTTGAAAATCTTCTATGGGTTCGCTGCAACATAATATTTCAATGACTTCAGGAGGAAGTGTGATACGTTTCATCTTTTGAATGCGTTTACTTAAAAAATAATATGGAAATTAATGGATCTGATGTATCGATAGCCCTATTAAATATGTCTAATAGGCTATTGGTGCGGTTGTTTCTATGACCGTGATGTAATCTATCGGCTTTGTATATTTGATGTCGCGATTCAGGAGCTTGTTTTCAAAAAACCCCATGGGAAGTGCAGTATTTTCTATTATTTCTCTTGAATGTATTAGTACTTTATGGACTGTAGAAGTCATTGGCAGCCAGGGATATAGCTCCTGAAAGCGTTTTGCTGTTTGAAAGCAATATATTTCAAATTTGCTTGCATTGATTTCAAACTCGCAGGATAGACAAATCAAAATTATTTTGAAACGAAATATAAGGTCTTCGTCAACATCAGTTATTATAGAAAAAATAGTGTGTTCAGTAAAAGCTCGACGAGCCGTGTTCTCGTCATTTGTGGAACCGAAGCCTCCTACTCTGGGCATATCTACGCGAAGTCCAAGCTTTTTCCAAAAATCGTTTTGAATGTCTACTTTTCTTTTTAAGACAGGTAACTTATCTTCTCCTCGTATCTGCCACTTTTGTATTTTGCATTTATAGCCTAAATGTAATAGAAATTCAAAAAATCTAATCCAACAATTTAGGGGGCTAATTCCAAATTTTAAGGTTTCCTCTTTTGCATGAAATACTTCACTTTTGTAATCACACGTGTTCATAAAGTCCTTAGGTGTAGCACCACAAATGGAACAAGCCTGGTTTGATCTAGTCCCAGTTATAATGTTTAAAACTTCTCCATCAATTAGTATTAAAAGTAATTTAAAGGATACTTCCACAGATTTTCCATCACCAATTGATATTGTTAGGGTTTTCAAGGCATTAATCTCATTTTTTAATTCCAGGTGCTCCTTTAAAACCACTTCTTTTGTCTCTTTTATGTACTCCAGTTTAATGGGACGGCAAAATCTTACAGACTGCGGTGTGCGGTTGTTCCAAATTGGTTTACCCGATGAGAGCAGTAACCTTAAGGGAATGACTGTTGTAGCCAATAGAGAGCTATCGCTGCTATTTGACGAACCTGGCTCATTAAATGTTTGCTTAAATTGAGCTTGACCAGTGCTACTATCAAATCCGTAGCTTAATATCAATTCAGAGCTTACAAAATTTGTCTTTTCCGCTTCCATTACAGCTTGAAACACTTCTCTTTGCATATCAACAATTTTTTCAGCCGTATGTTGTAAAATATTTCGCAACGGAACTTTAGCTAGGGTCTCACTTGCTTCTATACCCTCAGGTCGACATTTTAATTTTACGGCTGTAATTTTGCTATAATGAGGATATATGTCGCTGTTCCTTTTTTTGCTTCCATCGCGTATTGCATTATACTGCTCTTTTGAAAAATTATGCTCAAGAAGGAAAGCTAAAGCCTCATCCGCTGAATAAGGAATTGGCTTTTTGGGATCCTCGTTAAAAAATTTCCGCATTTTTGATGGCCTTTTTGGACTTTCCATGCTTTCTTTCAGGACTGCAGCCAGATCAGTATCACCTTGTGTACGAGCCGATGTTGCTGCTGCACGAACTAGAAGATTAGTATCAGCTTTTTCAGCTGATAGGTCTGCGGCTTCTTTTTTTTTCCGAAATCTGATTTGGCGCTGAATGGCAGACGTTGACGTCGAAGAGTGATAGGTGGTTTTTTTTAGATGTGTCATTTAACACAAAATTTGATTTGGCGCTGAATGCCACGTGGACGTCCATTTTGTTTTTTAAAATGTATTTATGTTTCTGTTTCATTAAGAGATTTTTGTTTTTGCCAATTTTACGCAAAAAAATGTAATATTTGCGATATATGTTTCTCAATTTCATCCGAAAGTATATTAACTTCAATTTTGCCAACTACATATTTTAAAACAG
The DNA here is from genome assembly GCF_024586455.1 of Bactrocera neohumeralis. NCBI lineage: Eukaryota > Metazoa > Arthropoda > Insecta > Diptera > Tephritidae > Bactrocera > Bactrocera neohumeralis. Next base: position 28,669,511 of record NW_026089622.1, read on the forward strand.
CATCAAACTTTCCTTTTTTTGTGCATTCTTTTCGCCATATATCAAACAAATCAGCTTTTTTTATGCAGAGGTTTCCTAAACAAAAATAGATAATACTCGTTAAACGCAAAGAATAGCAGTTTAAACAAAATGCAAATAACTCATTATTTATTACTTTATTTATATTATCAATTTGAAAGGGGTCAAATGGGGTCAAAATTTTCAAAGGCTTACAGAAGTGAAAGTTTTAGATAAATTCTACAGTTTTAAGGTTATGTAGACTAATGAATTATTATCAGATATAGCGACATATGTACATATAAGCCAATGTCAATTAATTACATATATTCTTACTTATATGTAGCTTTATTTTCCATTTTCCACTAATGAATTATTATCAACACAATTCGATAAACACACTCTTAAAGATGACCAACCACTACTGAACTTGCAATCACATTTGTTGAAAGACTTGCATCGATTGACTTTGACGCACACGTGTGTAACGGTACTCTATATTTAGCACAATCAAAAATCTCGCGTCTTTGTTTTGGAGTATTGCCAATTAAAAAACAACAACAACAAAAGTAAAACGGCACTTTGATTCTTATCACTTTTGCACAGAAAAAACGCTCATTTGACCTAATGTGCAATGGTAAGTCTCTGTATCACAAATGAGTTTAATCGAGTCAATACTTCCCGCCTCCACATACCTAATATGTATAAAAATTTTCGAACTTTGTGTCTTAAATAGATAAAATTCGAATATCTGGCTGACTTTACTGCATATGATTGCTGATTGTATGTGAGGTACCTTAATGAAACGCAGGGACCAGTTTTTAAGCATGTGGCATGATAATAGTTAATAACTAAAATCAGATCATCGATACTACCCCATCTACCAAACCTATACTACATGTAATGTGTTGGTCACTAATAACGTATACATAAGTATATCCGATCCTCTGTTTGACATTTTACACCATAAGGTATTTCCCTTACTTTGATTCCTGCAAGTTGCAAGAGTATAAAATGTTCGGTTGCACTTGAAGTTTACCCTTTCCTACCTGTTTGATATTAATTTTGTGTACTCTGTAAACTAACTATTTAACTACTATTTAAGAAATAATAAGAAAATTGATGGTACTAATATCAAATGCTTTTTTATCAATTGCCACACTTTACAATACCCCCTTAAATAAAGTATACTAATTATAACAAATCCTCAAAAAACCTATGGTTTAAAAAAAATATTTCTTAGGAAAATATATCCTACAAATAAAATAAATGGGAAAACAAGGACTTCAAGAGCAACTAGTTACCAAATAAATTTTAAATTCGATTTGAATTTTCCATTTTATTGAAAATAAATGAAGCACCAGTCAATCGATGGGATTAGCATAGTACCTCTGAGGTAAGTCGTGCAAAAAAATTGTCGAATTCAGACCATAACTGTTCCTGTTCAGAGATGACTAACATCTGAAGCTCAACTCCTGTATTTTATACCACAAATAGTAGTAAAACTCTGTGTATATTACTGAAACTCACGAAAAATTCTTCTTTGTTAATGTGTGCCTTTGTTAAAACAGGGTAAATTCGAGTTAATGGGGGATACCTCTGGTACCGTCAAAAAAGGCATTTTTCCACTTTTATTATGGGACGAAAGATATCACATCCGATTTTTTGCATATATGTATATTAGGAGGTATTATTGAACTACAAAATAAAAATTATTTTGTGTACAAAAAAAAAACAAATCGGCGGAAATATCAAAGATCCCGTTGATTGACGTAATTTGCAACCGTCAACTTCCTGACTAAGCTTCTTGCCTATAACGAAAAAAGTAAATATTTTTTTTAATAATGGAGCTTTTATCAAGTGCATAGTAGAAGGGTTTTAAGAATTTCGAAAAATTGAGGATGCAGGTCTGGATTTTTTAAAAAGTGCCATTTTTATCTGTGTTTTTCGACATAAAAATAGTTTAACAACTGTCAAAATGCGATTTTTCTCGGAAAAGCGCTCTTCCACGCACCTAAGTATAGAATTGTGTATAAAATACGTTTTAGTTCATGTAAATTGGTTAGATAATTCGCTCGCCATTTTGAAGGTCGGATAAAAAAAAGTTAGTTTCGAGGAAACGAGCTTCAAAGTTTTGGTACCTATACAGCGGATGCAGGAAGTGCAGTAGTCCTGGGCCCTATTTCTTTGCAAATATTCGGAGTAAGCCTATGAAACTTCGGGTCTATATTTTTAAATAGTTTTTCAATTGATTAGAGCGAAAAAAAATTAATTTTTTGGAAGTTCTAAAGGCATTTCCAAGCTTAATTCTTTCATTATCCCCTATATAAGTACTTAAAGTACGAAGTCTAAGTATCTGGTTGAAAATAAATATACTATATACTATACATATGTAGAAAATGAGGATGGAACCATGTGAAGTAGCTCAATCAAATGAGGACCGCCAATCACTATGGAGTAGCCAGAAACGATTACTTTACATACGGCTTAAGCAACTAACGACCTCGGGTATCAAGTTTCCTCTAGGTAGGCGAAACATCCCTTGAGCACTGGGTGTCAAACACGCTACGTAAAAAACCAAGAAAATATAAAAACAGCCTCGATTAAGAGAGCCACCCTCGTGATGACGATCACTGCAAACGTGTTAATATTTGCGACTTCGGGGTATGCACCTTGAATGCCCGGTCAATTAACGGGACGGGACATGGACTGAGTTCTGCAGTGGCCATATATAGGAGCGCATATTGGGTGTGGGATTCATAGCGGGAGATAGATTTCATCGCCGAGTCTCTAGTCCCGGCATTCACCCCTGTAATTGAACGTCTAAACACAATACGCATCATATCGAAGTTTTTCAACATATCTCTGATTTGCGTCCACTCCCCGACTGAAGAGATGGAAGATGTGGCCAAAGATGTCTTCTATGAGCATTTGGGCCGCAGTTATGAAAGCTGCCTCCCCACAATGTCAATATCGTGCTTGGTGACTTTAACGCCAGGGTGGCTCGACTCCGCCGGGGCCCGATGGTTATTTTAGTACTAGATTCCATCATAGAAAAATTCATCTGCCTGTCTCCGGTTAGAAAAGCCACCAACCAGATCGATTATGTTGTGATAGTCGGAAGACACGTCTCCAGTATTTAGACGGGTGCGTACGCTTCGAGGTCTTAGCTTTGACTCCGACCACTATCTTAATGCAGTGAAAATACGCACCCGCCTCTGTGCAGCAGAAAACGTACGTTAGCAAACACTAAGACGTCGAAAAGCTGCAATCACAACAGACAGCGGAACGGTTATCTGCCCGCTTTGCACACTTGCTCTCTGAGAGTACTCTTCACCAATTTGATATAAAAGATCTGTGGAACGACATTTAAAGCTCCTTACGTACAGCTGCCATCCGAAACCATTGGTTTTCGGAAAAGACAAAAGAACAGCTGTTACAAGGAGGAGTGCCGCAGCGAAGAGTAAACATACTGGCTAGCTCCTAACGTTACAATCGACCACAACACGTGTGAAATAGGATAGATGACGAGAGTTGAAGAGGGAAGCGAGACGTATATGCAAACAAAAGAAAGTAATGCTCGAAAATTCAACGAAAAGTTGAAGCCACTAACAGAATTTTTTAAGTCCGGAGCATACTTTTCTACTTTTACTTCTTTTTTGATGCCCAGAGTATACTAAAATTACGTAGGGAACAATTCTCCAGCCTGCGGAGTGGCAAAGCACCAGGAGATGGTGAACCCGATTCCCAGTCGATGATGATAGAGTTCCATTGCTCGACCAAGAAGAAGTTCGAATAGGAATTACTCTTCTGAAGAACAACAAAGCAGCGGGACCGATGGATTGGCGGCAAAGCTAAATAAATACGGAGGCGAAGATCTGATAAGGAGCATGCACCAGCTTCTTTGTAGAATATAGTGAGACGAATGCATACCCGACGACTGGACTTTAAGTGTGCTCTGCGCAATCCACAAAAAGAGATACCCCATAATCTGCGCAAAGATGTTCACCATGTGCCAAATCTTGGAAAAAACCATGACAGCAGATCGACACACACCACGTATTTGTTGATTTCAAATCTGCTCTTCACAGCACGAAATAGGGCTGTCTTTATGCGGCCATTTCTGAACTTGGTATCCCAGCAAAGCTAATACTAACGCTGAGCAACCCAAAGGTAATATCAGGAAGGACTTCTCCGACTGCGGAACAATTATGGTTCTGTGCGCATTGGCAGCGGCGAACACCGCAATCAATGGAACGATATGCTGTAACTGCCAGAGGAAGAGGAAGACATCTACTCCGTTGGAGAGACCAAGTGGAGAGAGACTTGGCTACACTTGGAATCTGCAAGTGGCGCCAAACAGCAAAAAGGAAGAACGACTGGCTCACTATTGTTAACTTGTCTATAGCCGCGTAAGCGGTGCTTACGCCAATAAAGAAGAAGAGGATGTATAAAATGAAAATTATTATATACATATATCTTGAGCTGAGTCGATTTAGCCATGTCCGTTTGTCTGTCTGTCCGTCTGTCCGTCCGTCTGTCTGTATATATACGAACTAGTCTCTCAGTTTTTAAGATATCCTTTTGAAATTTTGCAAACGTCACTTTCTCTTCAAGAAGCTGCTCATTTGTCGGAACGGCCGATATCGGACCACTATAACATATAGCTGCCATATAAACTGAACGATCGGAATCAAGTTCTTGAATGGAAAACTTTCACATTTGCCAAAGTATCTTCACCCAATTTGGTATAGATTATTTTCTAAGGCAACAATGTAATGTCCGAAAAAATTGGTCAGATCGGTTAACTATAGCATATAGCTACCATACAAACTGAACGATCGGAATCAAATTCTTGTATGGAAAACTTTCACATTTGACAACGTATCTTCACGAAATTTGGTGTGAGTTATTGTTTGTAAAAATAATGTAATATCTGAAGAAATTCAGATCCGCTTACTATAGCATATAGCTGCCATACAAACTGAATGATCGGATTCAAATGGTGGTATGGAAAACTTTTGCATTTGACAAGATGTATTTACGCAATTTGGTATAAATTATTTTCTAAAGCACCAATGTAATCTGTGAAGGGTATATTAGCTTCGGTGCAGCCGAAGTTAACGTTTTTTCTTGTTATCATTGTAACATAGTCGTGCGACGAGCCGACCGTTATCAGTAGTTGTGGTTTTGAAGAATTCTTCACAATACTAATCTTCCTGTGTTAAAATTCATGTGAGGCAGTTATTTTAATGACCAACATCTCCTTAATTGTTAACTAACAATTTTAAATTTCCTCAACTTGAGTTTTGAATGTGGATTTCGTTTGTATCTTGTCCACTTTGTAGCTAACTGACATAATACTGTGATCAAATTGAATTGTGAATTTTTAATTTATACTTCGCGTGTTTTTCAAATTGGTAAATTATTTTTTCAGTAAAGTGATAGTACTGTTAGTAACATCTATGCTAAATTTCACGTCAAAATATTCATTAGTATTTGAGATACGCGTCGTTTTGTAAGGCTCTAAAAGTGAGTTCTTCGATGTTTACTATGTCTGAATTCATTGAACAAAGAAGTGCGATATTGCACCATCTCATTCTGCATTGGTTATTCGTGATCATTTCGCCAGATTTCCAACTAATATCGTTACCTTCGTGTAACATCTGGCTATTCAGCAAATTCATATGATCACTCCGAGGACATCGTTTTGACTCAATTCGGGATATAAAAGCTGAATCGAAGAAGGCGCGATGGCCATCACGACGGATGATTTTTCCAAGTGCTGGGATGACTGAAAAATTTTGGCATAAGTGTATTACAGGGTTTACTTTGATGGAAATGAAATGGACAAAATTCACCTTTCTATTAGTATGCATTTCCTGCCAGAAGCGATATTTTTTCAACACCTTTAAGTGTTACTTCCGGTATTAGGATGCTTCCTAATAAAATGTCTAGTTGAGATGGAGTGTTGCATATGGAACCAGGTAGCATTAGCTGTGAATTCTTTTTTTAACACTTGCTATTTACGTGATATCTTGAAAGCATGTTCTGCGGTAAGTCTTAATTCGCTTCGGTTGAAATTAGGGTAATGAGGTAGATTTGTTTTTTGAGTTTTGGACTACATATCCATCCAATCTCGGAATTTCAAAATGTGATTGTTTTTTTGATATTTGTAGTAAATGATATGAATGAGCGTTGTTTTCCTTGGTATATTACGACTCTTAGTTTCTAACTGTTCTGCTCGGTGCTCGATGGAGACGACTGGTTGAAAGTACCGTACTTATGCAATGCGGTGTCTCTTGGGAATTTGCTGGATTTTGGTTTTCGGGATCTGCTTTTGCAATTAAACCCGTGGTTCTTTTCTTAACCTTCTAACAAGCAAAATTAAAATCATGAACAGAAAAGATTTTGAATTTTTTTTAGGGTAATTAGACTCCATTATCCTCAAATATATCATCATATGATTTTTTGTTAATTTTTTTGTGCTCACAGTTAAAAATAATCTGAAGCCCGCCTCAGAGAAGCATTCCTGGGTTAGGTCAAAATAAAGAAATAGATGTGGTTTCAATTAAAAATTCATTTTAATTCAAAAGAAAAGAAAGGAAGAAAAACAAAAGAAGAATTTCAATAACTAGGGGAATTCAAATAAGAAAGTTTATTAATTTTTGTGATGACAGTTTTTCGTAGTTGAGCAGCATAAATTAATTTACATTTGTAACAAAACCACTGCGTTTCTGAACTTAGGCACAATTTACAATCTCTTATTCCACATTTAGTTTCTTTCCTATGAGGTTTGATGGTGTAAAATTTGGCCTACCAGCAGGGCCGTTGTGTTTGTAAGCGACAAGACCAATTTCTTTGCGGAACTCAGGCAACTTTAACAGCTTGTCATATGGAGCTGATAATTTGCAATTTTCTAAATGCAGACGTCGATACAAAAAATATATTATTGCAGTCATATCTACGAAATGTTAAAAAAGCGGTGCCATCGGTTTTCGAGGGTTTGCGTGGATATGGTAATTACCCATAAGTCTATCCACAAAGGCTACTTCCCTCATATGGCTATTATATTCCCGTATAATTTGGGGGCATCCTACTTCATTATGCTGCATTTATTTTCGTTCGAGCGTGCAACTTTGGCCGATTGCTCGTTTTCATTTTCTCTTTTAAATACCTGAATGCCTACGTAAGTTGATACCAATCGGACTGTCTTTTTGTCTTTCCACAAAACAGTGTTAATATCGATTCGCTCGTATCGTGCCCAAGCTGTAGATGGCCGTTGCGGAAAGTACATGTACCAATTTTACGACTATCACAAACAATATCTGATTTTACTCATAAATTTCTCCACTTCGACAATTTCTATACATCGTTACCTTTAGATGCCCGTTGCGGAAAAAGATGCTTCAGGTATTTCAGTAATACCTGATAATCTTACAGGTATATCATCCATTGAATTTATATTCAAAGACATATCGGTGATTTGTATAAAAAATCAGTTGCTTGATTCATTTTCCGAATGCACGTAAAAAAGCATGTTCATTTTCCGGAGAGATTTCATCAGGCATATAATCGCGGTCGTCCAATTGATCGTCACTGTTAAAATCACTATCATCCTCGTCTATTTCAACTGATTCCATTAACTGGAGAAACTCTTTATCATTAAGTTTACTTAGATTACATTTCCTCCTACCATTTCTGTACTCCATTTCTTGAAAAAAATATATATATTTGCGATCAAAGAAATACGTAATAAAAATTTCGCGTTAACTGGCAAAGCCGCCCTGAGGCGGTCTTCGTGTTTGTGTTTTTAAAACTAGAAATACTTTCTATTTTTTAATAAAAAAAATATAAACTTAAAATAAATTAACTTATTTATTCTCAAAAAAATTCTTTGGCATGAATATTTAGACAAAACACTTTTTACTTTCACTTCGAAAATTTTAAAATCGGCGATTGAATTAATTGAACTTTAACACTGAGTTTCTGAATTCAACTGATGATAACAACAAAGTGAAACGTCACAATACATTTGTTGATACTAAGAAATGTTGGTGACAGTTTATTAAAAGTCGCCTTAGGGCGGTCTTGCCTGTTAGAAGGTTAAGCCTGCTTTGGGGTGAGCTGGGATATGTGTTGTAATGAAGCATAGAATCAATTGAATTATTTTATTCAATCTTTAAGCATATACTTAAGCAATTTGCGCAAAGTATTCTTGTTCATACAAAATTATTTCTATATGTAATACTCAATTTTTTTAACTTCTCTGAAGATATGAGCTTACGTCCTCTTGTACACTTGTACATAGGACGTATGACGTTGTTCATATGGTGCAGATATAACGACTGATTTTTGAAAAAAGCTTATTGGGTAGTAAGATAATCTTTCATTTATTGTCACATTGGCCATTCCTTTCGTAATGACAGCGAATGCGTCTGTCTCTGGAGATATTTTGTGTCAACAGAACCAATAAAAAATGAAATTAATTGAATATAGCTTAATCAATTCTTCACATTTCACTTTTTAAATTTTTCACTATTATGGTTACTTATTTGTCAACCAATATTTTTTTCATTTTTTATATCTCACTTTAAGAGCTTTACTTTCGAATCTAAATTCTTTCATTTTTGTTTAATTTTTAATATTTATTGTGATTTCAGTTTATTATTTTCTTAATTCAATTATTAAGAACCGCATTGTTAACTAATTTATATTTTTATATGCGTTTGTGTGTATGTACTTCAGATTTAATGACCATGAGAGAGCTCGATACGGTTTCGAAATAATAAGAATAACAAAGGCGAACATAGAAACCCATGAATAAAATTTTTAAAAAAGTAATTTATTAAAACTTTGTGTTTAAATGAGCTAATCGTACCCCTACCATACTACTCTTATGGGGAAAATCTGGCGCACCGCAGTTCAACCACCACACTCAGCAAGGTGTACTAAGCAACAAAAAGGATACTCACGACACATTAAACTTGATCACCCGTCCCACGAGTTAGTACCAATATCAACGACACTTATACACAAGTATATGAGAAACGCTGATAAAGCCAGTTCTGTCCTAATCAAATAAACAAGAGTATCAAACACAAAACTTTGAACTCATACCACACCACACCCGAACGCAAGACATGCATAGGCTGCATGATAAGCACTTGTTTACAATGAATAATAAAATTAGACTTTAGACTTAAGCCACAAAACATGAATATTTTATCAGCTTAACGAATAATATATAACCCATAGCATAATACAAAACATGTTCTTTAAGTATGTGAATTTCTAGAATAAAGATCATATTCTGCAAAAGAAAACATATATTTTTTTAACCATTCATAAGTATATGAATTAACTGGGGGCTCAACCGCTCTTTGCTGGGAAGGAGGAGATCGCATAACAGGACATCGGCATCCTTAAGAATCTTCGAAGCGCATAAAGAAGGGCATCTAAGTCCTTAAGCTGAAATCTTTAGTAAAGAAAGCCAAAATCTTTAAATCTTCCTTAACGAAGACAGACACTCAGAAAATTAGTCAAAGAGCAAACCGGACAATGCCAAATGAGGACATAAATCCTTCAGCTACAGTCCATATCACTCCTGAAAACTACATAATGTCCTACATTCAGAATCAGTTCTCGAAATTGGCCGAAGAAAGGAGAAAGGACGAAGAGTTAATATTACGGATGTTCCAAACTGCAAATCCTAATACTGGCGAAACTTCCACTCCAACAATATACCAAGAAGCCACGATGCAATACCAGAATACTGTGTGAAATACAAGAACACATGAAGAACTTGGCACAACAACCAACAGAAGACTTGGACCCTTATTTCCAATACACATTGACACTGCACAGGGAGCTATTTAAAAATACAGTAGACCTTCCAAAAACAAAAATAAATAACAAATATATTGAACAAGAATCTATAACACAATTTATTAAAGCAAAAACTTAGCATCTAATCAATATCAAAGTTTAATGCAAACTTATACAAGCGCTAAACAAATCGAAATACGATTACAACAAAGTAGTGAAAATAAAAATTTAAGACGACCTATCGAAATCCAAAAACAAAATTTAAATAACTTTTGGCAAAGACAAACTAATCAATATAGAATAATATCACAAAAGACAAATCCTTTTAATTTTAATCCACCACAATGGCAAAATAATAATTTAAACCAATGGTCAAGAAATCAATATAATCAACCTCATAATAACAACTTCAGGCAAAATCAATTTCAACCAAGGCAACAAATGAGGAACAATTACAATTATGCACAACCTCAAAGAATATTTAATTCATACCAACCTCCACAAGACCGCATGGATTTTGACGAACCTCAAAGAGGACCTAAATCCTTCAGTGGCTACAAACGAAATCAAAGATACAAAGGATCAACACACACCAACAACCTGTACCTCAGCCAGAACAAACCTTCAGACACATGGAAGAAGCTGACGATACATCGAGTACTTTTTTTAGGCTAAAGGATGGACTACCTTGCCTTATACTCAAAGATGGTCCAACACAAAAAGATGAAAATATCATGATCAACTCAGGCGCTACAAACAACTACATATCAAAAAAATGCAGAATAGGTAAGAGTATATCAATAGATCCTGTATGGACAAAATCAATGCATGGATATTCCATATAGACTAATAAACAAATAATACATCTGTTAAGCCATGATTTACCATTCTTTGAACTAGAAGATATTAAAGACTTTGATATGATAATAGGATTTTGTGGATTCACGTCACTACAATTAAAATATACAAGTAAAAACAGAAATCAAAAAATAAATTACACAAATGATAATAAAGATTATGAAGAGGAGATTAGAGAAATAATTAGGAGACATAATAAAACAGAAAAGTTACCATTTACCACAACGATAGAAGCAACCATTAGGACAGAAAGTAATGAACCTGTTTGGACGAAACAATACCAATATCCGTATGCAGGTAACGATTTCGTCAATTCAGAAATAAAAAAATTATTAAAGAATTATGTAATACAACTTAGTAGAAGTCATTATAATTCACCAGTTTGGACAGTACCAAAAAAGGGTATTGATGAAAATGGAAAACCCAAGAAAAGATTAGTGATAGATTTTCAATAATTAAATTCAAAAACTATAACAGATAGATATCCTATTCCGGATATAAATATGACATTACAAGCGTTAGGTAGAGCTAAATATTTTTCACCGATAGATCTAGAAGAAGGATTTCACCAAGTTATGATAAAAAAAGATAGGGAAAAAACAGTATTTTCCATAAATGGAGCAAAATATGAATACATACGAATGCCCTTCGGATTAAGAAATGCACCCTCAATATTTCAAAGATGTGTTGAAGATATTCTCCGGGAATACATAAATAAATTTGCGTTTGTATATATCGACGTCATGTTAATATATCCCTCGACATATGAAGAACATATTAAACACATCCAAATAATAGTAAACGCATTACATAAAGCAAATATGAAAATTTCTGATGAAAAATCACTCTTCTTTAAAAATCAAGTCGAATATTTAGGACATATAATAACACATAATAGGATAACGGTAGATCCAAAGAAAGCGGAAACATTAGACAAGCATCCGATACCTCAAACCCTGAAAGAATTAAGGTCATTTTTAGGTATGGCGGGATATTTTAGGAAATTTATACAAGAATATAGCAAAATAACAAAACCACTAACATCTACGAAAAGAAAATGAAATAACAAGTAAAAAAATGTGAGCTAAGAAAGAAATTAAATTAGATAAAGAAGCTATAAAAGCTATACAAATAATTAAAACAAAATTAAAAGAACCAGTTGAACTATTACAACCAGATTTCTCAAAACCTTTTGATTTAACTGCAGATGCTCAGAAAAAGAAGCCTATATTTTTTATATCAAGAACATTAACAAAAACAGAAGAAAATTATTGTATAACGGAAAAAGAATTATTAGCAATAGTATGGGCTATAGGAAAACTTAGGAATTATATTTACGGTTTAGCAGATTTAACTATACACACTGATCACCAAGCATTAATATTTCCTATCTCGGACAAAAATCCAAATAAAAACGTAAAAAGATGGAAAATTGTGTACAAGAATCTGGAGCAAAAATAGTATACAATGCAGGAAATCAAAACGTAGTAGCAGATGCACTATCAAGACAAAAAACTAACACTTCAACAATAGAATCGATGCACTCGACACATAGTTCACCAAACGAAAACTATACATACGCAAAACAAACGATAAATTAATTTAAGAATCAAATCATATTAAACAAAACTAAACGAAATAAAAAAGAAACACAAACCACTTTTCCAAAGTATCACAGACACATTATTGAATATCAAAACACTGACTATTTAACAGAAACCTTAAAAGAAATTTTTACACCTTACTTCAATAACGCGATTAAAATTGATGAACAAGAGCTATTCACAATAAAATCACCACTAAGTAAACATTTTCTAAACTACAAGCTCGTTATAGCGCAAAATCTAGTTGAAGACATAACAGACAAAAACAAGCAATTGGAAATTATAACAAATACACAAACAACGCGATAGAAATTAGACCACAATATTTTTGGCCCGATATGGCGAAACAAATCAAAAACTTTGCACGAAACTGTACAAATTGTTATGAACAAAAATACGAACGCAGACCAACAAAACAACTGATAGGGAGAACACCAGCAACAAATTTACCAGGAGAATCTATAAGTATGGATATATTCCACATAGGAAATAGATCATATATAACTAGTATGTGTAGGTACTCAAAATATTTATTAATGAGAGAAATAGCAGACAAACTCAACACCGTAGACAAACTAGAAGAAATTCTCATACTTACATACCCATATTGTAGAAACCTACAAACCGACAATGAGAGTATATTCACATCGATAACTTGTATGTATGTCACTATAACAGTGGTCGGCATGAGAGGATCTGTCACTGTGTTGGTGAGCACGAAAAAAAAGTAGCCCAGTGAGAAATTGGAAATAAAATTATGCAAATTTTATAAATAATTAATAGTATAATGTCTTTTAAGGATATATTCCCTATTATCTTTAAAAGACTTGGAACATAAAAGGCATTGCATGGCACCAAAGGCATTTAGAATCATAAAATATTTCTCGCAGGGCATATTTGGTTTTGCGCTATATAGCAGAACCAGTGAAAAACGCTACTGCCTTCCTTCCTTTTCCTTCCTCATCGGCAAAATGTGTGAACAGTGAAAAACGTGTTAAAAACACAGAAATCAGCCACCTTTGTTTGTTTTCATTTGAACAATGCTGCCATTGCCCAATATGCATATTTAGTTTTGAGCATATCTTTGTTTTCAATTACAATTTTTTACAATATAAAATATCAAACCTGAAAACAAACTATTAAAAATAGTTTACATATTTATAAATAATAGCATTCGACTCTGATTTTGAGTTATTTTATGAAAATTTCAAACATATTGAACAGATTGAATTATAAAAGTTGATACGGCAAAAATCCAAATGCCGTGAATTCTCACGTCATTCCTCGTCAAAGAGAGAAGGGAGTAACGTTTTTCACTGTTCAGTTACATTGCACGCCCATAAGATAGGTCGTGCCAGCTGACTCGGGCCACGATTTTACGTTTTTCACTGGTTGTGCTAATAGTTTCGCGTGATGTTAATTCGTTGCTGGCTCGGCAACGACTGAACGATACAGCGTAAACGTACGTGTGAAGTTAGTTTGCACAATTGTGCTAAGAAATGCCGACCACTGCACTATCAGGAATAAAGGGATGTTAAACTTATTCCAGTGTGAGAGCGCCTCAAAATTAGCGTTTTTTATAACATTTTCCATTATGGCCAGATTGAACAAAATTACAATTTTTGGGCATTTATCAACCCAATACGAAACATTTAGTACGAATAAAAATGACTAAATAGTGGTTATTTATTATATGGATAAACTATTTACATCTTTTTAAAGAATATTATAACAACTGACTTTAGTCCTTTCAATACCCAATAATAGGATTTAAAATTGTTAGCTCTCAATCATTAAATGTTTTTAATCATTTTCCATTGAAAATAAAACTACGATGCTTCAAATTACAAAACGTTGCATCAAATACCTTTAAATTTCACAAATTTATTTAATTTTCATTGTTTCACATTTTTTATAAGTGGTCTTGAACGATGCAACAAATCCCTCCGTTTACATATTTTTTGGTAATATTTCAATCTGGCCATCGCTCGTTTCCAATTGCTAAACGTCAAAACCTCCTGAACTCGATCAACTGTCAAAGTTTAGGTGGTTTCGACGTTTAGCAATTGTTCTCTCACTTCCAGTGAGAGAGGAGCTAAACATCTCTTTATCTCTGGCACTATACTGACGACTACATATAACACATAATCGTACGCCATGGATAAATTGATCCGAAAGTCCTCTCTTCGCTTTCTGAGAGAGCCCATGATCTCACGGTTTGGTATGGCAACACTGAAAGTTCATGGGCTACGAATCAGGTGACAAGCAAAACAATGAACTGCCAGACAAAATCCCGTTAAAAATAACTAACAAAATCAGTTTGTTATTTTTCATTGTGAAACGTGTAGTGTAATTATAGTGTTTAGGTTTTTTTAATAAAAATACAGCGTGTAAGTGTTTTTACTAAAAATAAAGTTGGTAAGTGTATTATTAAAGCCATCGTAAATACATGTATATAAATATATTATGTTTTCCCAACGTATTATAGGAAAATGCCGAGAGCTAAAAATAAGTGTGTGGCTGGATGCGTAGGAGCGCGACGGTTTTTCAATTTCCCCAACAAGGAGAAGGATGGATCCAGGTTCGTAAATAATTTTAATTAGTAGAAAAATATAGTTATTTAGTGAAATTTAGAAATATTTTTTCATAAATTGTGCCTATTTTGATATTGTTTTAGATGCAATTTATTGCATGATAAAAAATATATTATACTTGCGAAATGTAATGTAATTTAGTAAATAGTATTGTAATATTTAATAGATCCAATTTAATATGTTGTTTGGAGTAGCGTAGTAGATGTAAATATTACTATAATTATAAATTATAAGTACAAATAAATGTAATACGAGTAGAAAGTATCGTAAATACTAATAAATGTTATAATGTAACAATATTGGTTTTATTAGTAGTCGATATTATATTTTAAAATTAAAGGTAAATAAAAGGTATTAAGGTTTAGGGTATATTTGTTTTTTCTTAGGCATAGTATTTGGAAACAGCGATTGGGCGTAGGAGAAAATCGGCAAAAATATTTATATGCCTGTGACCGCCACTTCTCGGATGAAGTCCGGTATTTGAAAAAACTGTCGCCGACTGCGGTTCCGGATAAAAATTTAACTCCTACACCCAGTTTTCAGGTAGAATTTAGCGATCCTACTTCGACTATCGAATTAGGAATATTAGATTTTGAACCTAAATTGGTCGAGAACCCCTCAGGTTCAAGCGACCTGTTATTGCTAGCGTCTGTAGCAGAAGACGCACTCGAACAGGAAATAGGAGTTTTTGAAAATATTTCCATGGGCGATAGTTCGTTAGAAAAAGGATGTCAAACAAGTTTTAGTTTGACATCCTTAGCGTCTAAAAACTTAAAATTAATGGAGGAAAATGTAAGTTTGAGGGTTAAATTAAAAGAAAAAGATGAGGAGATTAGTAATTTAAAATTTCAATTAAAAGAAATGTCGGTAAAGCTGAAGACTTTAGAAAGTGAAATTAAAAATTTAGGAGAGGTTAGTAATTATGAAAATTTGAATAGAAATCTTCCTCCTCAAATAAGTAGTATAATAAAAAATAGTTTAGTAAACTGTAGCCGTCAACCAAAAGGTCGTAGATACGACACCTATTTCAAAACTTTGGCTTTAGGTGTATACTTTCTTTCACCTCTAGCATATAGACACCTAAAACCTCTTCTTAGATTTCCGGAAGAGAGAACGCTTGACGAGTTCGTTTCCGAATGGCCCCGAGACCCCGGTTGTAGTAATAGTTCTTTAAAGTGTTTAGAGTTAAGAAGTCGGGGTTTTACTCAGGAACAAAAGTTTGTATCAATTTTGTGCGATGAAATGGCACTTAAGAGTCATTTCCAATACGTCCCTAAATACGATAAGATTATAGGAGTAGAAGATTACGGCGATGAAAATCGTACGTCTCGTATAGGTAATAGTGCAATGACTCTTATGGTTCAAGGTATTGGTGGAATGCCTTGGACACACCCACTCTCCTATTTCATTGTCCATGGTTCATGTAAAGGGGATGTTGCCAAAAAGTATATATTTGAGGCCATCACCCAATTACAAAACATAGGTCTCATACCTTGCCATTTTGTTTCAGATCAGGGATCTAATTTTGTCTATTTATCTAGGATTTTAGGAGTGACCGAGGAACGCCCATATTTTCAGGTTAATGGCAAGGATATATTCTTTTTTTTTGATAGCCCCCACCTTTTAAAAAGCACTAGGAATTGTTTAGAAAATTCAAAAAATAAAGTCAGTTTTAAATCGCGTCCGGTGAGTTGGGATGACATTGTACATTTCTATAATAAGGATTCCCAAAATCCCGTGCGTTGCGCCCCTAAACTGTCTGAAGCACATATGTTTCCTAATAACTTTCAAAAAATGAGTGTGAAGCTGGCATCCCAGGTTATGAGCGACACTGTAGCCTCCGGTATGCTCGCTTCATACAGTTCAGGGCTTTTGTCGTGCCCTAATGCTCGATTTTTAAGTACCGCGGAATATCTTTTATTTTTTAATAAGCTATTTGATATTTTTAATAGCAGCAACTTTGAAGCTATTTTGCCAACAAAAAAAATTTTTTCGGCGTCAGACGACCAGTTAGAATTTTTAGATGAGGCAGCAGGAATTTTAAAGACAATTAGAATAGAGGACGAAAGTGGGTCTGACATAACAAATTCTTTTAATTATATTAAGGGTTGGATTTTAAACATTAGTAGTTTAAGACGTTTGTGGCGATTTTTGTCACAGTCAGGCTTCACTAACCTACAGACGCGAAGACTTTGCCAGGACAATTTAGAACACTACTTCGGACATATTAGAAGAGGAGGGGAAAGAAGTGTAAGGATTACTCTCTACATGTTTTGCAATCTTTTTAAAAAATCTTGGGGGTTGCGATACGCCAATATCGTAGTAAAGGGAAACTGCGAACCCGTTCCAGAAAACGAAACCTTTTCAATTGCACAGTCTCATCAAATAATAGCAAGTGTGTGCAATGACAAAGTGGTACGGGATCTTTCTTGGCAAGAATTTCAAGGTCTACCGCGACCAGACCACACCTTTAATCGGATAGCAGTAGGAGAAAATTTAGAATTAGATTTAGAAGTAGATTTCTTAAAAGAAAACGCATATTCGTATTTCTGTGGTTATTTTTATTTAAAAATTTATAAGACACACGCTTGCTCCCAACCCTTGCCATATATAGGAGATGAAGATATTTCACCAGAATTTTATTTTATTCAACAGAGACAAGTTGACAGGTGTAGTTTAGTAAGACCACCACAGGAATTTTTAGATTATTTAAATAAATTAGAAACAATTTTCCTAAAGGAATTTGATTCAACTTGTCATAGGATAGGTGTAGGGCAAATTTTATTTGATAAACTCAAATGTGTCAGACCCTATTCCTGCTGTGAAAATTGCAGCAGTGATCTAATTTTAACATTATTTGTTAAAATTAGAATTTTCTTTTTAATTAAATTTTATAATAGAAGCCTTAGTACCCCTAATTTTAAGTCCAAAATATTATGCGTTTCGCACTTGTAGGTACAGTAGGTGGTAAAATATCTTCAAAGCTCTACAGAAGCATATGTGTGTAATATAATTCTTCTATATTTTTAAAACTCTTATTTTCTGCCCAGCCCTTTTAGTTTTAAATTTTGTAATAATTACCCCTGAAAACTGGGTGTAGGCTAGTTTGTATATATGTAAATAATGCGTACTCATTTTATTTATTTTCTTATTTTATATTCATTTTTATATTCAGAATAATGAAATGTGATATTTTCCTAAAAATTCCCTAACACATTTCTTCCATAGTGGCATCATTGGCAAATGTTATAAAAAATGTGGACTTTGACAGCGCTCTCTCGAATCAAAGAGTTTCGTATCAAGTTATCCATGTCGTACGCCAACAACTCATTCGACATCAAACCAGGGATAATGGGATGCCCAACTCCTCTCTCACTGGAGGTGAGAGAACAATTGCTAAACGTCAAAACC
This sequence comes from Bactrocera neohumeralis, assembly GCF_024586455.1. Lineage (NCBI taxonomy): Eukaryota > Metazoa > Arthropoda > Insecta > Diptera > Tephritidae > Bactrocera > Bactrocera neohumeralis. Next base: position 28,687,803 of record NW_026089622.1, read on the forward strand.
ACCTAAACTTTGACAGTTGACTGGATTGGGGAGGTTTTGACGTTTAGCAATTGGAAACGAGCGATGGCCAGATTGAAATCTTACCAAAAAAATATGTAAACGGAGGAATTTGTTGCCGCTGTTCAAGATCGCTATTAAAAATTTAAAACAATGAAAATCAAAGAAAATGCGAAATTTAAATATATTTCATGAAACGTTTTGTAATTTGATGCATAATAGAAATCATTTTCTATTACAAATGATTAAAAACATTCATTAATTGACAACTAACAGGCTTAATTCACCTTATTAAGTATTGAAAGATCGAAAGTCAGTTGTTTTAATATATCATAAAATCATAAAAAAGCATTTAAGTGGTTTCGCCATATATTAAAAGTCCAATATATAATAATTTGCAATCGTAATAAACGTTGCGCGTTTTAATTTAAATGCCCAAAAATTCTTATTTTGTTCGATGTGGCCACAATGGAAAATGTTATAAAAAACGCTTATTTTGAGGCGCTCTCACGCTGGAATAAGTTGGGCATCCCATTATCCCTGCATCAAGCTGTTCAGTTGAACGCTTGCATAGCACACTGATAGAAATCGCAGCAACATTAGCTAAATAAAATAACACCGATCCAGTAACGGAAATATTTAACGCATCATACGAGTATAATAGGACAATACACTCGGTAACAAAACAAAAACCAGTGGAAGTATTTTTCAATAGGAAGAATTATCCGGATATAAAACAATTGACTGAAAACAACAAAGACAAAATTTTAGATTATCATAATAAAAAAAGAACATAAAAAGTTTATGAACCAAAAAATAATAATTTCGGCACTGTTAAAACGAAGTACAAAAACTGAACAAAAATACTTAAAAGACATAGTTATAGAAAACCGTGAGGACACAGTTTTATTAGAGAGAGGAGGAAGACAACATGTCTTACATAAAGATAACATTCGTAACACTCCTATTGAATTTAATAATAAACATAAAAGCATACACAGTGAGCAATCTAAAAAAAAATTTAAATTCACCGAAACTGACGACGCATACCTATATGAAGATACCGAATATTTATACCAATTATTTAATTTAAGAACAATAATGGAAAAATATAAGCAGATAGAATATAGATCATTTGGCAGGACACACCGGGATATCTTAAATGAGAGTAGAATCTCAAATTTAATTGAACAAACTATTTCACACTCAATACAAAAGAGATCAATAAACATTTTAGGGACTATAATTAAATTTATAACTGGGACTCCAGATCATGACGATCTTATTGAAATAAAAATACATTCAAATGAAATAATAGAAAATAATAAACAACGAGTCACTAACTCACACTTTGAACAATTCATCTCAAAGGTTCGTCCTCAATCAATTTCTCAAAGCCTGATCATATCAGAAACTTTGAAGGAATTAGAAACTCTATTTAAAACTTTTAACTCTGTAAAGACAGGAAATTACTTGTCTAAATCTTTAAATTTAAATGATATAATAAAAAAATAATAAAAAACGAAAAGTTAGATATTTCAGTTTTAAATGTAATGGAATACTCTACAATAAATGTAATTAGAGTTAAGGATACATATGCAATCATTTATAAATATCCTTTAATAAAGCAAAAATGTAAATTATTTAAAATAACATCGTTAAGCTATCTACATGGCTAATATTTATTAGACAAATATATAGCTCAATGTAATATAAACATTTATTCAAGAGTAAAAGAATGTAAACAATCACTAAATAATTTTATATGAAAAACAAACAAGGCTAATGAATGTATTTCGAAATTAGTGCTAAAAGAAAAAGCAAATTGTAAAACTATTGAAGAAACAATTGCAAATATCACAATATTAGATTATGGTAATATAATATTAGATGGAAAATATGAAATTGATAACGAAACTATCTCAATGACAATGACAATTGATAATTTGGACACTACTCAAAATAATCAAACTACGACAAGTTACTCAAGAAAGAAAGAAACTACACGAACTTCAACAACTCACAGCCAACTTTACATTATAAAAATGAGGGCATTTTTTTATAAGAGAGAGGAGAGTCAATAACGGTATCAACGACACTTATACACAAGTATATGAGAAACGCTGATAAAGCCTTCTCTTTCCTAATCAAATAAACAAGTGTATCAAACACAAAACTTTGAATTCATACCTCACCACACCCGAATGCACGACATGCATAGGCCGCATGATGAGCTTGTTTCCAATAAATAATAAAATTAGACTTTAGACCTAAGCCACAAAACATGAATATGTTATCAGCTTAACGAATAATATATAACCTATAGCATAATACGAAATCATGTTCAGTAAGTATGTGAATTTCTAGAATGAAGATCATATTCTGCAAAAGAAAACATATATTTTTTTAACCATTCATAAGTATATGAATTAACTCGCGCTCTACAGTTAGTACTTCGACAACAGCGATCTGGCGCGCTATCCACATACGCTCCCGTTTAAGTTGGTTACTTAAATAATTGATACATTTAATTTTAAGAAAAATAACATTTGTGTTCAAATATCATTGAACGTGCATACTTATTTAGTAGATCTAAGCCGAAATACTATTAAAAATAAATATCTATTTTCAAATGTATTGAACATACATACAAATGTATTTAAGCAAACATATGCATTTACATGCAATACGCATCCAATAATAAATAAAAGTTATAAATTTACAGATCAGATAACATTAAACACACACACAAAAACAACCTCATATCATGTAGCATAAATAACCCTGCCAACCATGAGCGGTTAAAAAACCAGTGGAACAGTAGGTAGTAAAAATGTGGGTATTTCGCCATAGGCTGCGTGAAGATTCTACCCATTTTTCTCTCCCACGTACGTATACATGTGATCATACATCTCTGTTGCGCTCATTCAGCAGTGTCATATAAAAAAGTATATCTGTCCTGCTCTCATATCCCCAATCGACGGCTGATGCAAGGTTGCATTTTCTCTTTTTAAACAGCTGAAGCAGGCTTGCATTTTTTGATTCCTACTTTTAAAATTTCAAACAAAACTTTTTAATCTTTAAAATTTTTATTTTATTTTATTTTTGACATTATTTCATAAAATTTATTATGATTTATATAAATAAAAATATATTTAATTCAAAAAATAATTAATATTTGAAAAAAGATTTATTAAAGAAAAACATTATTGATACCTAAAAATAAAAGACAAATATCTAAAAAAGATAATAATAAAATGAAGGTTATTAATACCTGAAAAGAAATAATAATTACATTGAATTTGTAATATCGAAAAGAAAAAGAAATATTAATTGTATAAAATGATAATAATATCTGAAAGAAAAGATTAATATTATTTGATCATTTAAAATATATAACAATCATTTGTTTTCACATATTATATTGTTTTGTGCAGGCCGCCTTAAACGCATAAAATACATACCAAAATACGGACTTCGCAGTCCAATTTCAAAGTACAAGTTAACAATAGTTAACGTACTGAAGTTCCCATGCTGCCAAAAATTGCAATTCATGCAGTCTGCATCGTTCACTTCATGCGCTATCAAATTAAATGTTTGGTCAGCCGTTGTAATTCGATGTTCAGCTCGTTGCATGAGCAAGGCACATGGGCGTGGGAAATGCTTATTCAAGCAATTAGAGACCGACGCTAACGGCAGCAGCGATGGTAAGAATAGTAAGCTAGCAGTAAGCTTACGAATTATTAAATAACCAGTTTTAGAACGAAACTCAACGTGTTAATACATTTCAAAGTAACTCTGGGTAGTCGACAACACCGTCGCTACCGCAGAAGGAGTTGTAGAAAGTGTATCAAAAACAACTAACACATTTCAAAGTAACTTTGGGTAGTCGACAACACCGTCGCTACCGCAGAAGGAGTTATAGAAAGTGATCAAAACTAACTTACACACACTTTTTTCACATACTTACTTAACAATTTATATTTGCTGCTTCTGATGATATAGCTGCTGCTGCTATTTCTAATTCATTCTGATTTCCAATGCTATAAAAACAAACGAAGTAATTATTTGCAAATTAGTTAAAAAAAAAATCACATAAAATTCACTCACTTGCTTTCTTGTTATTATTTTACATTGTACATAGTATATAAAACTAAAATACTAACAACAATTCTGGTCTAGATAATTAGAAGAGATACTTAAAAGCTAAATGTTAAGAAATACATTTGCTGTTACTGTTGTCTTACTAGGTCGGAAGGCTTCTTGCGTTTCAACCGGATTTCTCGCCCAGCAGTTTCGATGAGTCTGGAGGCTTCCTCATTAACGTGCTGTCTAAGCCTCAGTTCGTGAGACTTTGCTAATTTGGAGATTTCATTTACCACTGAATTCACGCCTAGATCACGGTGCAGGTCAGCAGATCTAATGTACCAAGGAGCATTAACTAAAGTCCTTAGTACCTTACTTTGAAAGCGCTGAATGCTGGCAATACAGCTTTGACTTGAGCAACCCCATAGTTGGGCTCCGAAGGCCCAAACTGGCTTTAGGATTTGATTATATAATAACAGTTTGTTTTGTATTGATAGCTTGGATTTCCTGCCAACTAGGTGGTAAAGTTTGCCAAATTTCATATCAAGCTCGCTCCTTTTTTTTTACATGCTCTTTCCAGCGTAGCTTAGCATCTAAGGTGATACCTAGGTACTTAGCACTGTTATGGTGTGGTATAGGAATGTTATTTATATAAATTGGACAAGATGCCGGCTTTTTCAAGGTAAAGTCGACATGAATTGATTTGGTGTCGTTTAATTTGATGCGCCACTTAGATGCCCACTTAGTAATTGCGTTGACTGCTGTCTGCACTCGTCGACTAGATACTGAAGTTGACTCTCCAGCTGCTAACAAAGCTGTGTCATCCGCAAATGTCGCTGTCATATAACTAGAATCAGATGGGAGGTCACTGGTAAAAAGCAAATAAAGCATTGGCCCCAACACGCTTCCCTGGGGAACACCGGCTTCTATCAGTTGCAAGTTTGAATATGCATCCTCTTGTTTAATGCGGAAGTATCTATCTTTTAAGTACGAAGCAATTATTTCACAAAATTGTTTGGGTAGCATGTATTTTAATTTGAGCAGTAGACCCGTATGCCAAACTTTGTCAAAAGCTTGAGACACGTCCAAAAAGGCCGCCGTACAAACGTTCTTTTTATCGATTGTATTTTCTACGAATTTAACGATTCGATGTACCTGGTCAATTGTTGAATGATGGTCACGGAAGCCAAATTGATGTGTTGGTATTAGGTTTTTATGAGCGATTATTGGTTTGAGCCTATTAATGAGTACATTCTCAAAGATTTTAGATAAGGCTGGCAGCAGCGAAATTGGTCTATATGATGTAACAGCGTGTACTGGCTTACCCGGTTTGGGTATCATTATGACTTCAGATACTTTCCAAAGCGATGGCACGTATCTTAGGCCTAAAGCACTGTTTATAATGTTTACAAGTTTTTTTATACAATTCTTTGGTAAATTGCGTAATATTTCTCCAGTTATTAAATCGTATCCAGGTGCTTTTTTGAGTCTTGTGTTCCCGATAAGATTTTTTATTTCTTTAATAGTAACAGGAGAAATGCTGATGTGTGGATCCATCCAACTATTTTCACAGTTTATTTCATACCCATCGTTAGGCGTAAATGTGTTTCTCAAATGATTTGCAAATACGGCAGCTTTATGTTCATTCGTTTTGGCCCATGCAGTTTCGTTTAGTTTTAATGGTGCTACATGTTTTATTTGTTTATTAATATTTCTTGCAGCTTTCCAGAGTGAATAGTCGGTGGACATATCAGCTGTGAGTTTAGCCAGATAAGTTTTGAAGTAAAAATTTTTAAACTCATTAATTTGTGCTCTTAGTTTCGCTGTACATTTATTAAGCTCAGTTTTGAGTGCAGAGGACCTAGTTTGCTGCCATCTCCGTCGAAGCTTGCGCTTTTTATGGATACTTTCTAAGATGTTTTTTGGGTATTTGGTACCACTTAGATTCACGCGGGTATTTGGTGTACTCTTCCACGCAGCGTTTTGAATAACTAAACATTTTCAATTTATACGTACATGGTGATTACTAAAGTAATAAATATAGTTTAAAAAAACTAAAAAACACGCTTTTAAAACATATCAAACTAAAAAGTGAAAAGTAATTCCTGCATTATTGTGAGAAAAGCGTGGAATGCTCGATATATAAAAAATATTTCACCAAGCACCCCGCGCTTTTCTCACAATAATGCAGGAGTTTTCCTTCATTATTATTGTTAGTTTATACAAAGAATTATTTTTAACTTTTTAGTTTGATATGTTTCAAAAGCGTGTTTTTTAGTTTTTTATATATATATTTATTTGTAATTTTTTAGTTTGATGTGAGAAACCCCAAATTTGTTAAATATGAACTATGACATGTAGTATGGGTTAAGTAAATCGATAATTAGGCAGTATTTAATATCTACTCGTAACCTTTCATTGACTAATTGTTATATTATTTGCGACAGTTCGAACTTTATTTGTCATTTGAACATTTTCTTCAATTCTAGCACCGTCCAAAGATCTACAACGACTAAGAAGAGAACTCTCACCACACAAAAATACAGAATTCACCACACAAATACAGAATTCACGCTGTGAAATGTTAACATTTTTAACAGTTCTCCACATATTCAACAAAGAATATGAAGAGAAATAAATACGTACGGCTTATGATGCCATAGCATGTATGCACAATCAGGGAATATTGAAGAAAAATAAGTTCTTTGATATTCCATTTTTAACAGCGAAAAATGTGTACAAATACAGCTCTCTCACATACTCAAGAATGTGAAGAGACATAAATATGTATGCATGCTCCTTATGATACCCCCAACAACAGCATTGTGATATTTTCATGGTTCAATTTTTGCTTTCGCAATGTATGCAAATATGTATGTATGCTTTTGCGTTTTGCCGTCGGCATTTACATATTGGCATGTAATAATTATGATATGAGTATAATTTTGTATGAATGCATGTATAGTACTATTTACAGTCAATTTAGACTTGTATATTTAATAATTTAATTTGATTTTTACATAATATACTATACTAATAAATATTTTTGTATTATGTTTCTTAGTAATAGAAATTGAATTTATCACAACAATGCATATATACATAAATATATCGTCTATCATATTAATCTTATTATCTGCCCATATGATTGCACGTATACGCATGTGCGCATTCAGAAATTCAAATCATGATTTTATCACTTATCAATACACATATATATTACGTGTGCGCGGATTGATCTGCATGTTCATATACATATGTATGTACATACATTCATTTATGCTTATATTTATGTACATATGTATATTTGTATACACTTCCGAACAAATAATGCACAAGCATACAAACATACATATGCGTACACATATGAATATGTCACCAATAAAAATTGAAGCATTGTTCTACAAAAACAACAATTGCCTAAATAGCATAAGCATGGCAAGCCAATATGGCAGCCGAATTGGCGAAGCTCAAATGTAGTAAATTTTACAACAAAAACGATTTCATTCATAAACGCAGGCGCAAATTCCACAAGCGACCTCGCTTCATTCATAAAAACAGACGCCGTAACATCTCCCCGAGCATGCCTTCGCCTACAAGCGTCTTTTTGCGACGATGGCAAAAGCTAAAAATCATAAATTGAACAACTTTCTGATGATTCTTCACAGAAAGAAGTGACAAAAGTGGCAACATAGCCGTTGTCGATTTACAATATTTGTCTAAAATATTTTTCCGTGACTCGCAAAAATCTGCGTCGATATGTATGCACGCGCATACATCTTCATACATATTTACGCTGGTTTGTTGGCGACGCTGTTCGAGCAGCAAGGGAAGCGGTAATAATCGCAATCGTTTGTTAGTTTCTTTCGGCACAGCTCGAATTTTCTACCAACAACATAATGTTGTGGCGCTTTACCGTCGCGTCAGTGTTTCGACACATAGAAGTACTGAACACAATGAGCGCGACCGACTGCAAACGAATATATTAGAATACACACGTTCTTAGGGACACAGTTATTGAGCCAGCTGCACAACTACATAACTGTGTCCATAAGAACGTGTATATTTGACAGATGTCGCTTGCAGTCTGTCGTGCTCAATTAGTTCAGCACTTGACTCTTTGACAAAACGCAAGTTTCGGCCATTGGTTGACCGTGACAATGGAGATGCGAAAGAACCGTGCGACACTTGTTACTATGAATGTATGTACATATGTATGTATGTATATGGCTCGCATTTGCTTTCGTAAACATACAGAAAAATGTGCCAAAGAAATAATATATGTACAAATGCATGTGTCATAGAAATTCTATTGGTACAAATATGGAAATGATAACGAAATAATGCGAATATGCATATTTCATGAAGGTCATCAATTTTCTTTGAAGAAATGAAGTTCATTTGACACATCTTCGCTTTGTAATAGACGAAATAAATAAATATAACTTTTTTGAAATAATTAAAAAATTAAAAAATAAAATTAATTATTTTTTATCTAATTTTTTACGATTTTGTAAAAAACTAAAATTTTTACAATTATTCTGAAAAAAAATGGTTCATATGATACAAGATCACGCATATGTGTCTCAGAGAATGCTTTTTTACATTTTCTGTGTGATTTTGTACATATTTTTCTACAAAGCAATTCTCTTTATTCATTCTCGCATGAATTCAGTCGCTTTACATATATTTCTGCCATTGCACATGCTCAATTCTGCTAAATAGCAGCGAGAATGGTGAAATTCCGTGTCGCAGTTTTATAAGCTCTGTTAACCGTCCAATCGAACATCATACAGAATTCAATTTGCACCTTCTCTATGTTTTAAGTTCTCTGGCTCAACTCAGCCAGAGAACTTAAAACATAGAGAAGGTGCAGGTTCGACAGCGAACATTTGTTAAAATTGAAGTAAGGAATTCACCTCACAACCACAGAATTCACGCTGTGTAATGTTAACATTTTCAACAGTTCTCTCACATACTCAAACAAAGAATATGAAGATAAATAAATATATGTATGTATTTTCGGCACATGATGACGTGGCATGTATGCCCAAGCAGAGAATATTGAAAAAAAATAAGTTCTTTGATATTTCATTTTTAACAGCGAAAAATGTGTACAAATACAACTCTCTCACATACTGAAGAATATGAGGAGACGTAATTATATGTATGCATGCTCATGATGATACTCCCAACAACAGCAATGTGATATTTTCGTACTCGAATTTTTGCTTTCAACTAGGGAATCACAATGTATGCAAATATGTATGCTTTTGGGTTTTGCCGTCGACATTTCCAAAACAATTATAATATGAGTATAATTTTGTATGAATGCATGCATAGTAATATTTACAGTCAATTTGAACTTGCATATTTAATAATTTAATTTGATTTTTATATAACATACTGTAATATACTAATAAATATTTTTGTATTATATTTCTTACTAATGTAAATTGAATTTATCACAACAATATACATATAAATACATGGTCTATCATATTAATCTTTTTATCTGCTCATATAAATGTACATATGTATGTTTGTATACGCATGTGCCATTCTTTTCAGAAATTCAAATCATGATTTTATCACTTATCAATATATTACAAGCGCATTGACCTGCATGTTCATACATTCATATATACTTATAGTATATGTACATATATTTGTATACACTTCCGAACAAATAATGCACAAGCATACAAACATAGATAATATGGCAGCCAAATTGGCGAAGCCCAAATGTAGTAAATTTTACAACAAAAACGATTTCATTCATAAACGCAGGGGCATACTCCACAAGCGCTTCATTCATAAAAACAGACGCCGCAACATCTCCCCGAGCAAGCTCATACGTATGCATTCATACATATTTACGCTAGCTTGTTGGCGACGCTGTTCGAGCAGCAAGGGAAGCGGTAACAATCGGCGATCGTTTGTTAGTTTCTTTCAGCACAGCTCGGATTTTCTACCAACAACACAATGTTGTGGCGCTTTACCGTCGCGTCAGTGTTTCGACACATAGAAGTACTGAACACAATGAGCGCGACCGACTGCAAACGAATATACAGGTATCCCTCGAATAGCACGGTACTTGAGTTGCACGAAATCTCGAATAGCACGGTTAAAAATTGCGACAACCCTCGAATAACACGGAGTTCGAATTACACGAAGTCGCGAAAATTCCTGTTAAAAATTGAGTATAATTTTTCTTCGAACGACTGTTTGTAGTATGACGCAATAATGCATTTGAATCAGTGGTTGAACATATGTAATTTAAAAATCATTGCGTTTATAAAATTTTACCTTTTAAATTTTTAAGTTTCCCTTTTCTAAATTGAATGAATTTTGTTATTTTTGTACAACTGAAATTTTATAACTAAAAATAAAAAAAAAAATTCTTATTTTTAATGTTTTCTTAATTAATCTTTGGAACCAAATGTACAAATTTGTATGGATCTCGAGTTTCGAGTTGCACGGTTTTAAATAGCACGGAACGGTATCTCCAAAATTGTATGATTTATTAGTATCAAATAACACGATTTCGATTAACACGGAACCAATTAACCGTGTTATTCGAGGGATACCTGTACATATGTATGTTAATACAAGGTGTTCCAAAGTAAAAAGGACTTAAAAAAAACAGAACAAATGGTTTTTTCGGCAAAATCAATTTATTTTATTCTGCTTCAATACGGGGAGTGGTCGAATGTTGAATTCTGAGCAATTTTTGGTCGTCAGTCAATTTGTGCGGACCAAACCTTGTACACACCTTTCGTAAGCCCAAATGTTTTGTCAGAATGCGTCAAATCGATGTTTTGGAGATGTTTAATACCATTTCCATGAATTTCAATGATGATTTCGGCTGATTTGTGATGAATTCACATACAGTTTCGATGGAGTTTCCGGTGATCACGGATTTTGATTGGCCCACATTTTGATCGTCATTTATGTCCTCACGATCACTTTGACAACGTTGAAACCACTCGTGCACTCTGCTATGATAGGCAATCATCGCCATAAACTTGTATCATCAATTGAAACGTTTCGGTAAAAGTTTTACCAATTTTAAAACAAAATTTAATGTTGGCTCTTTCTTCGAAGCTCATTTGCACATAATAACATACTGACATTTAAAACGCAATAACTTCACTTCCAATCAATGAAATGTCACTGGACAATCGATAAAGATAGCAGATTCTAACGCACGAGTCGACATATAGATGGCGCCACCAGGGGTTGCTAGACTAAAAAAGTCCTGTTTACTTTGGAAAGCACCTTGTAGACACAGGGTGAGAAGAAAATTATGTAAGTATTAAATATCCGTGTGCTAAAAATATAAAATTACAAAAACCAATGAATACAAATACAGCACATGGTAATTCATTTGTAACCCACAAAAGGGAAGTAAATTTATTAGAATTCGACATGGAATTCTTCGAGTTTAGGGAAATTAAAATATGTTATAATAGGAATGAAAGGCTTAAAACAAATGAAAGCCGCTATTGATGTTAATAATTATTCATTGAACTTTGCAAAACCACAAGAGTCAAAAAATTTAAACTACACAATAGGAGAGAAAGGATTTGAGAAAGAAATTAAATAACTATTGTGTCAAAATAATACAGATAATGATACGGTAGTATGTATTGACAGTAGAAGCAGAAATTAGGGATGAAACCGATGAAACAGTCTGGGTAAGACAATATCCCTATCCATAGACCGATAAAGGATTTGTTGAAGAAAATATTAATAAATTACTAAAAAATAAAATTATACAGCCAAGTAAAAGTCCGTACAACTCACCAATCTGGACTGTGTCCAAGAAAGAAAGAGACGAAACAGGGAAAGCTAAAAGGAGAATGGGTTTGGTTTCCAAAAATTGAACAAACTAACCATCTCAGATAGATATCCAATTCCAGGTATAACAGTGATGTTACAAAACCTAGGAACAGTTAATTATTTCACTACACTTGATTTAGAATAATTTTTCCACCAGATTAGAATCAGAGAACAGTATAGAGAAAAGACGGCATTCTCAATTCACAGCGCGAAATCCGAATTCCTATGTTTACCACATGGCTTGAAAAACGCACCCTCTATATTTCACAGATGTGTAGATGATACCGTAGACCGTACATTGGCAAATGCGCATACGTATATATAGATGATGTCCTGATATATTCGGCCACATCCGAACAACATATGAAAGACATCACCAATATAATACAGACGCTCCATAAAGCCAATATGAAATTCTCAGACAAAAAGTAACAATAGTGTTAATAAGCGATTGGCTCGAAACTAACGGACTGAACCTAGCGGAGAGCAAGACCGAAGCGGTACTCATCACTGGCAGAAAAGTCCGTGAAGTTGCCACGTTCAATGCAAAGGGTGTAAGCATCACGACACAACCGGCAATTAAATATTTGGGAATCATACTCGATGCAAGGATGTCCTTTAAAGAACACTTAGCGTACACAGGCGAAAAAGCTACAAAAGTGTGCAGAGCCTTGACCCGGTTAATGCTCAATACCCGTGAGCCAAAGCAAAATAGAAGACGACAATTAGCTGGTGTACTAAAGTCAGTCGCGCTGTTCGGCGTCCAGATATGGGGAAAAGCTCTAGAAGTAAAATCATATCGCCGTGGCCTTTTTTCGATATATGCCACATGCGCACTAAGAGTATGTTCTGCGTTCCGCACAGTATCGGAAGATGCTGCTCTAGTTATTGCAGGCTTACACCCTTTAGACCTCCTGGCCAAGGAGATACAATGCTGTACAAATGACAGGTTACCGTACAATACATCAAAAAAAATAGCAAGGGCTGAGACAGTAGATCAATGGCAAAAGCGCAGGGAGGAAAGCGGAAACGGTCGGTGGACATTCCGGCTGATCCCCAATGTCGAACTATGGCTAAATAGACCACACGGTGAGGTAGAATTTCACGTAACTCAACTTCTCACAGGGCATGGCTGCTTTAAAGCATATTTGAAACGGTTCGGGCACGAAAATAACAACAAATGTGATTATTGCGGAGGCAATACCGTCGAAAATGTGGAACACACCTTCTTCCAGTGCCCAAAATACATATAATCTTGAGAGGCAATACCTAAAAGATGCGTTCGGTGTAGACCCAACTCCCGAAAATTTGGTAAGCCAAATGGTCGAATCGACAGAGAAGTGGAAAGCTGCTGGCGAAGTTGCAGCCAGGGTAATGAAATCCCAACGTGCCAGCGAACAGCGGCGGAGAAGGAATGTAACGGACAACCACGACTCAAACACATAAACGTTGACGTGACGGGAAGGGTTGGCGACGAACAATGTACGAGGGGGTTATCAGACCAACAGAGGTGGGGCCAAGTAAATGCAACTTGTAAATGAATGCATTTTGACCATCACGATTACGATGATACCATAGATTTACTCGTAGATTTACTTATAGTTTACCCAAAGTTTCACATCAATTCAAACAATCGTCGCAACGCTATGAACTGATATGATACGATTGAAACCGAAGCCAGCCATACGTTTACACGATGTTGCATCCGGTCAGTTGACGCTGAATTGATTAACAATGTTGTCTATGCTGAACTGAATTGATTTGAGTGTGTTTTTGGCACGACTGTTTGTTCTGATTTTATCATACTCGTTGCAGCTCTCTGATAGGCACTATCTCCCGCGACCCACTGTGATGTCGACAAGAATCATTCCGGATGCTTTGCTAGTGAAACTTCTACAATGTATTAGAGGAAGTATTAATACAAATATGTCCATTCTGCTCACAACTCATGACCGATAACGAGATGAAATCCAAAAGTATTACGTCACACACATTATATGACAAGCTTCATCATGACTACACCGAGTCATTCAACGTCTAATAGCCGAATCAGCGAATTCCGCTCCTCCCTTCCTCAGTTGCCGCCCGTAGTGAGAAAAATGTGTCAAAAGTTGAGCCCCTTAGAAATCAGCTAACTTTTTTTGTTTTCATTCGAACAATGTTGCCATTGCTTAATACGATTTTATAGAGTTCTGTATACATCTAAGTTTTCAATTACAAATTTTAATAATATAAAATATCAAAACTGAAAACAAACTATAAACATTCGACTCTGATGTTAGCTTAAGAAAATTTCAAACATATTGAAGACAATTTTTATAATTACTACAGTATATCGAGACTGGCACCCTGTGTTGAGAGAAAGCAATCAGCTGAAAAATCCAAATCGTGGGAATTTCTACGGTATCCTACGGTAAAGCGGGCGGTAGAAGCGGTGTTGGCTGATCATTTACATTGCGCTTTTATAAGATATGTCGTATCAGCAGATTCGGGCGCGGTTTTGCGGAATTCGCTGATTCTGATATAATGCAACAAGTTGAACGGTTGCACTCGACGATATTAGAAACTAAGCGAGTACATTCAGTGACAAATCACAGACAAAAGAAGTGAAGTAAAAAACCTCATTGAAAAACATCAATATTATATGCTCAAATACCGTAACAAAGGAAGATAAAATATAGTGTAGAAGTGTACGAAAAACATAATCTCCGCGAGAAATTTACACGCCGATATATCAAGCAAGCAGTGAAGGAAAACCATGAGGACACGATTCTACCAATCAAAGGGTCGACCGTTCATAAGATTCAAGCAGAGAACATAAAACATAGAGAAGGTGCAAATTGAATTCTGTATGATATTCGATTGGACGGCTAACAGAGTTTATAAGATTGTGACACGGAATTTCACCATTCTCGCTGCTATTTAGCAGAATTGAGCACGTGCAATGGCAGAAATATATGTAAAACGACTGAATTCATGCGAGAATGAATGAAGAGAAATGCTTTGAAGAAAAATATACATAGTCACACAAAGAATGTAAAGAAGAAGAAGAAGCATTCTCTGAGTCACATATGTGTGATTATCTTATGTCATATGAACTATTTTTTCAGAAAAATTATAAAAATTTTAATTTTTTTACAAAATTGTCATAAATTAGGTAAAAAATAATTTATTTATATTTTTTAATTTTTTAATTATTTCAAAAAAGTTATATTTATTTCGTCTATTAGAAAGTGAAGATCTGTCAAATGAACTTCATTTCTTCAAAGAAAATTGATGACCTTCATGAAATAGTATGCATATTCGCATTATTTCGTTATCATTTCCATATTTGCACCTATAGAATTGCTATGGCATATACAGTATGTATATTATTTCCTTGGCACATTTGTCTATATGTTTACGAAAGCAAATGCGAGCCACATACATATGTACATACATTCATTATAACAAGTGTCGCACGCATCTTTCGCATCCCCATTGTCACGGTCAACCAATGGCCGAAACTGGCGTTTTGTCAAAGAGTCAACTGCTGAACACATTGAGCGCGACTACACACGTTCTTATGGACACAGTTATGTAGTTGTGCAGCTGGCTCAATAACTGTGTCTCTAAGAACATGTGTATTCTAATATTTGACAGATGTAGTTTGCAGTCTGTCGCGCTCATTGTGTTCAGCACTTGTGTGATGATAGAAAATCCAAGCTGTGCCGAAAAAAATAAACGAATGGCCGCCAATTGTCACCGCTTCCCTTGCCGCTGTACAGCTCCGCCAACAAACCTGCGTAAATATGTATAAAGATGTATGAGCGTGCATACATATCGACGCTGATTTTTGCGAGACACGGAAAAATACTTTAGAATAGACAAATATTGTAAATCGACAACGGCTATGTTGCCACTTTTGTCACTTCTTTCTGCGAAGAAACATCAGAAAGTTGTTCAATTTATGATTTTTAGCTCTTGCGGCGCCTGTTTTTATGAATGAAGCGAGGTCGCTTGTGGATTTTGCGCCTGCGTTTATGAATGAAATTGTTCTTGCTGTACAATTTACTACATTTGGGCTTCGCCAACTCGGCTGCCATATTGACTTGCTATGCTTATGCTATTTAGGCAGTTGTTGTTTTTGTAGAACAGTGTTTCAATTTTTTGTTGGTGACATATTCACATGTGTACGCATATGTATGTTTGTATGCTTGTGCATTATTTGTTCGGAAGTGTAAACAAATATAATATATGTACATATACTATAAGTATATATGAATGTATGAACATGCAGGTCAATGCGCGCGCTTGTAATATATTGATAAGTGATAAAATCATGATTTGAATTTCTGAATGCGCACATGTATATACATACATATTTGTAATCATATGGGCAGATAATAAGATTAATATGATAGACGATACATTTATATATTGTTGAGATAAATTCAATTTCTATTACCAACAAACATAATACAAAAATATTTATTAGTATAGTATATTATGTAAAAATCAAATTAAATTATGAAATATACAAGTCCAAATTGACTGCAAATAGTACTATGCATGCATTCATACAAAATTATACTCTAATCATAATTATTTTTACATGCCAATATGCCAACGGCAAAACGCAAAAGCATACATATTTGCATACATTATGAAAGCAAAATCGAAGCATGGAAATATCACTATGCTGTGTTGGGAGTATCATAAGGAGCATGCATTCATATATTTATGTGTCTTCATATTTTTCTTCAATATTCCTTGATTGCGCATACATGCTATGGCATCATATGCCGTACATATAATATTTCTCTTCATATTCTCTGTTTGAGTATGTTGGAACTGTTAAAAATGTTAACATTTCACAGCGTGAATTCTGTTGTTGTGTGGTGAGATTCCGTGTCGCAATTTTATCAAATGCTCGCTGTCGAACCTGCACCTTCTCTATGTTTTATGTTCTCTGACTCAGCATAGCAACAGCTAACCACAAGTATTGCATGATATTACTACAACAAACAATCCTTAACAAAATCAATCAATAATCGAATCAAAATCAAAATAAAAAAAAAATCAAATAATCAAAACAGCCTTACGTTTCAGTAAACGAACAACATTAAAGAAAAATCATCAAAAGAACTTTATCTTGGAACAATAGAAGTGCACTATCAGTACAACAAACAATAACAACCAAATAGTTATTTACTAGTAAACAACCAGCATCTCAATAGTATAAGTAGCACTAAGATTTATTTAAAATTTTATATAAACCACTGAAACAATAGCCTCTAGGTCCCTTTATCATTATCGACCGCCGAGTAACAAGTTCTGTATACCACTTGTAAAGGTACAGTTTAAGTTTAATATATTCAATACTTA
Organism: Bactrocera neohumeralis; assembly: GCF_024586455.1. Lineage (NCBI taxonomy): Eukaryota > Metazoa > Arthropoda > Insecta > Diptera > Tephritidae > Bactrocera > Bactrocera neohumeralis. Next base: position 28,705,098 of record NW_026089622.1, read on the forward strand.
AGTACATGTGTACATATACTGTGAATTATTATACGAATAAAGGATCAGTCAGTACCAATCTTATTGGCAGACCTAAAGGACACACCTAGTGTGAAATTTTCAAAAGAATTTTTTTCATATTTCGATACGTTATACCTTTAAAAATAGCATACTAAAATTTCAAATCGAAAACAGTTTTTGAGTTACAGCCATTTAAAAGAGTAGCCGCTCGGCAGTTAGATAACAATCACTTTATCTTTAAACGAGCTTTTCTCGAGACAGCATTTTTCGAATTTGCTGGAGTGATTACTCGGAGACATATGATCCGATCGCTATCAAAGTTTTTCACATTTTCTTCTTATAGTTCTCCATACTATGACCCTCCAGTTTTTTGATCTAATCAAAAATCGAATTTTGGCAGGGCAAAAACGGTCATAATTTTGGGTGTAATTTAACTTTTTTTCCAACATGCCGCCATTTTGACAATTTTTGATATTTTTATTAGCCCGAGGGTCATCATACAGACAATATGTTTTTGTTCAACGAGAATTTTTTTGTTAGGTTTTATTAACAGAGAAGGCTGCAATCATGGCACCAGTGGAGAACCTTTTCTTTGGCGCCGCCGGAGATCGCTTGTCATTTCAAAAATATTTAATATTTTCTTTCAAACATTTTTTTGTTTCCTCTTAAAACATGTATAAATATACCCTCAAAATTTTAAAACGATTGATTTACTTTTTTTTTTTTTTTGATCCCAAAAAATGACTTTTTTTACGCTGTCACACTAGGTGTGCCCCTTAAAATTATATTTATTTTATTCCTAACCCGAGTAAATAAATTAACTGGCGCCCAATGTGGGGCAGCATCAAAAAAAGGATCATCAATAATATCCTTAGTCAGTCTGCCTGAAAGGGAAGAACCTAGTCCCTGAAAACGAATAAAAGATTGATTTAAATCATCCAATAAGTTTACCAGTGCATCATCCCACACAACGTCAATCAAAAGGGATTCACATAAAAATCCGAATACGACAATAAATTGCAACGCAGTCGCCGATCTGCAACGACTGTTATCCGAACTACAATTAGGAAGAAGTGCAACCATTCCACACCGAACAGAACAAATATGTTCCTACACCAGACCAGAAAGAGTTGGAAATTGGAGAAAAGTAGCAACCAGATTAATGGAAGGCATACGACAATTCGAATAACAGCCCCCAGTTGAACCAATGGATATCGAGTCATCCACCAAGTTCCGTAGACCAACGAGACAGGGATACAACGAGAATCAGCAACAACCACCACGGAAAAAGAAAGTGAACAGTATGGAATTTTTAGAACTCGATATTTTAAAATATTTCGATTTCTTGATAGAGATTAAAGGTTTAAAGCAATAGAAAGCAATGAATACAGAAATAAATGTATTAATTGTAAAAAAAATAAATTATATGATAGGAGAAGAAATACATAAAAAATAAATAAATGAATTAATGAAAAGAAATGAGTAGAGTAAAACATTACCCTACGTAACTACAGTACAGGCAGAAATCAGAACAGAAAAAAATAATCCCATTTGGGTTAGACAGTATCCATACCCCCAAGCGTATACAGCATTTGTAGAAACTGAAATAAAAAAAATTATTAGATAACGAAATAATACAGCCAAGCAAAAGCCTGTACAATTTACCCATATGGACAGTTTCTAAAAACGGGATTGACATCCAAAAGTTGAATGCGCAAAGAATCGCTGATAGATATCCCATTCCGGACATCACCATGATGTTCCAAAACGTAGGAGAAGCACAGTACTTCACGACGTTAGATTTGGAATCACGATTTCATCAAATTAAAATAAAAAAAGAAGACAGGGAAAAAACAGCATTTTCAATAAATAATGCTAGATATGAATTTCTACCACTACCATTTGGGCTGAAAAACGCACCATCGATCTTTCAAAGATGCGTTGACGACATCCTCAGACCATTCATAGGAGTATGCGCATACGTACATATATATTAAAGTGATTCAAAAAAAAAACATTTTTTTTTTCGTTTCGTACTCTGAAAAATAGGTTCCTAGACACCTCTAAGAAAGCCCCTCCAAACATGAGTTTTTAATTGTAAGGGGAAGGTCCTCCTACATACAGTTTTCTATTTTTTCTTATTATCAGATAGAAAAATTTATATCTCGCTTCCAACTACTTGAAAAAATATCTTGTTTCTTAGATTTTGTGGGAAATTGAATGCTCTACAAAAACGGTCTACTATGATTTTTTTGTAAACCCAAACGTTTAAAAGATAAAAAAAAGATAGATAAGTTAAAATTTCATTATTTTTAGGAAAATTTTTTATTTCTTATGAGTTTTATAACACAATGAAAAAAAATTATTATGAATGATGAAACTCATAATTTTGTAGGAAATTTACTGCTCTATAAAATGGTCTCTTATCATTTTTCGATTACTTAATCGTTTACGAGATATTCATCGTCTAACATCAATGCATATTAAGGTGGATAAAAAAAAAATTTTTTTTCGTTTGATACTCTGAAAAATAGGTTCCTAGACACCTCTAAGAAAGCCTCTCCAAAAACCTTATTCACAATGATTTTTTTCATTGAGTTATAAAATTCATAAGAAATAAAAAATTTTCCCAAAAATAATCAAACTTCAACCGTTAATATCTTCTAAACGGTTGGGTTTACGAAAAAATCATTGTAGTTCTTTTTTGTAGAGCATTCAATTTCCTACAAAATCCAAGGAACAAGGTATTTTTTCAAGTAGTTGGAAGCGAAATATAAATTTTTCAATCTGATAATAAGAAAAAATAGAAAACTGTATGTAGGAGGACCTTCCCGTTACAATTAAAAACTCATGTTTGGAGAGGCTTTCTTAGAGGTGTCTAAGAACCTATTTTTCCGAGTACGAAACGAAAAAAAAATTTTTTTTTTTGAATCACTCTAGTATATATACATAGATGATGTCCTAATATATTCAGCTAACCCTGAACAACATATGAAACATATGACCAATATAATACAAACTTTACACGCAGGATGAAAAGTCAAAAATTCTTCAAAGTCAGACAGATCCAGGAAAAATAGAAGCTATAGATAGGTACAGAGCCCCTACAAATTTGAAGGCCTTAAGATCTTTCTTGGGAATGACCTCATATTATAGAAAATTTTTAAAAGGATTTGCATCCATAACGAAACCATTAACACTCTACCTATAGTATAAAGTGAAGAAGATAAAGAAATATAATTAAACATACGCATGAAAGAGCGCATAGAAACGCAAAAAATAATACATAAGATATACTAGAAACTTGCTATTGACCAAATATAAAAAATGTAATCCGACTAACTAGAAATTGTAGCATTTTTAAAGAGAATAAATACAAACGCCACCCGACAAAACAAGTTTTTGCAAAAACACCCCTACACGAAGGTGTATGCACACAAATACAAATGGACATATTTGAAATCGATGGAACCGTGTATCTCTTATGCATAGATAGATACACAAAATACGCATATATGAGAAAATTAAACGAGAAAAGGTAATTCTACAAAATATTAGAGGAAGTAGTCACACAAATATTCCCATTTTGTAATAAACTAATGACAGATAACGAGACTATATTTAATAGCATAGCATTGAACATTCAATGACCGCAGCAAACCATTCAACATCGAACGCTCAAGTTGAACGGCTGCATTCAACCATTCTGGAAATTACTGGAATTCGCATTAAACTAAGTAAAGCAACCGCGACTGAAGAACTATTCAACGCAATCAAGGAATACAATAGGACAATACATTCCGTCACAAAAAGGAAACCTATTGAATTAATAATAAAAAACGAAAACAAAAGGAATATAAAGCAGGACAAACAGTTTATGTGAAACAAAACCGACGAAATAAAACAAATCCACGCAATTTGAAGAAACCAGTACAAGAGAACCGTGAGGACACAATTTTAACAACGGAGGGGAAGATCGTACACAAGGACAACCTCAGAAACAATGATGAAGATAAAGCTAACATTAATCCTAGCAACAACCTTAGGAAATAACGGACTTACAAGATCGCAAGTACGTGCTAACCGAGACTGTCCTTTATTCTTGTATCAAGAACGTGAATACCTATTCCAAATGACGAACTTAAGCAAAATACTGAAACCATACTACGAGAGTGCCGAACATAAAGGACAGATGCCTAGTGAAGACGCAATAGAAATAGCATTGTTCAACAGAATAGAAATCCTCAGAAAGCAACTACTGAATAATGGACGCGCCAGACGATTCGGATTAGGATTTAGGATCGATTTGGAAATTTATCAGAGGAGTCCCAGACCACGACGACCTGATTGAAATTAAAACAATACTCAGCGACATAATTGAAAATAATAATAAACAAATACAAATTAATTCCAACTTTGAAATAATTATGAAAACATTTGATATTAAGACGATTAAACAAATAGTTATATTGCAAGAATTATACAAGGTGTTATTTGACTTAACTACGACAATTAATTTCGCGAAGAAGGGAGATTTTTATTAAGCAGCAATAAATACGGACGAGATTGAAAGGATATTAGAAAAGGAACAAACTAGTATACCGATTGTTGACATACTCGAATATGCAGACACGCATGTAGGTAGATTAGCCGACACTTTCATTGTAATTTATAAATATCCAGTCATTGAAAAGAAATGCACAACATATAAAGTAGATTATCCTATCGTCAAGGCATTTTGGATATGAATAATCGTAAGTAAATGTGAAGATAAAATACATTAATATTAACATCTAAATGTAAAAATAATTTAAGTAAATATATTTGTAAACAAGAACCTAATGACAATTGTACAATATCAATGATCGAAGGTTATGCAGACCATTGTAATGTTATCCAAGAAAATAACGTACCTATTATAGATTTAGGACATGGTAATGTCGTATTAAAAGGAAAACATATTTTAAACGAAAAATCAATTGAAGGATTGAATTTAATCCAATCTAATGAAGCAATTATTATTGACTCAGAAGTATTCCACAACCAGGAACAAGAAATTAAAGATTATATTAAAGCTAATGGAAACGAATTCTTCTTCTTCTTAATTGGCGTAGACACCGCTTACGCGATTATAGCCGAGTTAACAACAGCGCACCAGTCGTTTCTTCTTTTCGCTACGTGGCGCCAAATGGATATTCCAAGCGTAGTGGAGGTCTTCCTCTTCCTCTGCTTCCCCCGGCTGGTACAGCGTCGAATACTTTCAGAGCTGGAGTGTTTTCGTTCATTCGGACAACATGACCTAGCCAGCGTAGCCGCTGTCTTTTAATTGGCTGAACTATGTCAATGTCGTCGTATATCTCGTACAGTTCATCGTTCCATCGAATGCGATATTCGCCATGGCCAACACGCAAAGGACCATAAATCTTTCGCAGAACTTTTCTCTCGAAAACTCGCAACGTCGACTCATCAGTTGTTGACATCGTCCAAGCCTCTGCACCATATAGCAGGACGGGAATTATGAGTGACTTATAGAGTTTGGTTTTTGTTTGTCGAGAGAGGACTTTGCTTCTCAATTGCCTACTCAGTCCGAAGTAGCACTTGTTGGCAAGAGTTATCCTGCGTTTGATTTCTAGGCTGACATTGTTGGTGGTGCTTACGCTGGTTCCAAGATAGACGAAATTATCTACGACTTCAAAGTTAAGACTGTTAACAGTGACGTGAGTGCTAAGTCGCGAGTGCGACGACTACTTGTTTGATGACAGGAGATATTTCGTCTTGCCCTCGTTCACTGCCAGACCCATTTGTTTTGCTTCCTGCTTAAGTTCCGCAGCTCTTTTTTTTTCTCCAGAAGCAGGTTGAAAAAGTCACACGATAGGGAATCGCCTCTTCTGAAACCTCGTTTGAAATCGAATTTCCTTCCCGATTCTGACGGAGCTTTTAGTGTTGCTCAACGTCAGTTTACACAGCCGTATTAGTTTTGCGGGGATACCAAATTCAGACATCGCGGCATAAAGGCAGTTCCTTTTCGTGCTGTCGAAAGCACCCTTGAAATCGACGAAGAGGTGCTGTGTGTCGATTCTCCTTTCAGGGGGTTTTCCAGGTCTAAAGCCACACTCATAAAGTCCAATCAGTTTGTTGACGGTGGGCTTTAATCTTTCACACAATACGCTCCATAGAATCTTATACGCGATGTTGAGGAGGCCAATCCCACGGTAGTTGGCACAAATTGTGGGGTCTCCCTTTTTGTGGATTGGGCAAAGCACACTTAAATTCCATCGTTGGGCATGCTTTCGTCCGACCATATTTTACAAAGAAGCTGATGCATTCTCCTTATCAGTTCTCCGCCGCCGTGTTTGAATAGCTCGGCCGGTAATCCATCGGCCCCCGCCGCTTTGTTGTTCTTCAGACGGGTAATTGCTATTCGAACTTCTTCTTGGTCGGGCAATGGAACGTCTGCTCCATTGTCATCGATTGGGGAGTCGGGTTCGCCTTCTCCTGGCGATGAGCGTTCTCTGCCATTCAGCAGGCTGGAGAAATGTTCCCTCCATAATTTAAGTATGCTCTGGGCGTCGGTGACTAGATCACATTTGGGGGTTCTACAAGAGTATGCTCCGGTCTTGAAACCTTCTGCAAGCCGCCGCATTTTTTCGTAGAATTTTCGAGCATTACCCCTGTCGGCCAGCTTATCAAGCTTTTCGTACTCACGCATTTCGGCCTCTTTCATTTTCTGTCTGAAAATGCGTTTAGCTTACCTTTTCAACTCTCGGTATCTATCCCATCCCGCACGTGTTGAGGTCGATCGTAACGTTGCGAGGTACGCAGCCTATTTTCTCTCCGCTGCGACACGGCACTCCTCGTCGTACCAGCTGTTTTTTTGCACTTTCCGAAAACCAATGGTTTCGGTTGCAGCTAAGGAGTTTGAAATGCCGTCCCACAGTTCCCTTATACCGAGTTGTTGACGAGTGCTCCCAGAGAGCAGGAGTGCAAGCCGGGTAGAAAATCGTTCGGCTGTCTGTTATGATTGCAGTTTCTCGACGTCGAACCTTCCTTGTGTTTGTTGACGTGCGTTTTTTGCTGCACAGAGGCGGGTGCGAATCTTGGCTGTGACAAGATAGTTGTCCGAGTCGATGTTAGGACCGCGGAGCGCACGCACATCTAAAACACTGGAGACGTGTCTTCCGTCTATCACAACATGATCGATCTGGTTGGTGGTTTTTCGATCCGGAGACAGCCAGGTAGCTTGATGTATCTTCTTATGCTGGAATCTAGTACTACAGATAACCATATTCCGGGCCCGGCGAAGTCGATCAACCTTAGCCCATTTGGGGATGTTTCCTCGTGGAGGCTGAATTTACCGACTGTAGTGCCAAAGATACCTTCTTTGCACCCCCTGGCGTTAAAGTCGCCAAGCACGATTTTGACATCGTGGCGGGGGCAGCTCTCATAAGTGCGCTCCAAGCACTCATAAAAGGCATCTCTGGTCACATCGTCCTTCTCTTCCGTTGGGGCGTGGGCGCAGATCAGCGATATGTTGAAGAACCTCGTTTGATGCGAATTGTGGCTAGACGTTCATTCACCGGAGTGAATGATAGTACTCGGCGACGGAGTCTCTCTCCCACCACGAATCCCACACCAAACTTGCGCTCCTTTATATGGCCACTGTAGTAAATGCCACAAGGACCTACTCGTGTCTGTCCTTGTCCTGTCCATCGCATTTCTTGGACGGCGGTGATGTCAGCCTTTATTTTCACGAAGACATCAACCAGCTGGGCAGCGGCACCTTCCCAATTAAGGGTCCGGACATTCCAGGTGCATGCCCTCAAACCGTAGTCCTTATTTCGTTCGCCATGGTCGTCATCAAAAGGGGGGTCTCTCATCCGTCGGCTGTCGTTTAGTTTTCATTGGTACTGTTTTTTAAGTGGCGGCTTCCAAACCCAGCGCACAACCCTATGTGGGGGATATTTCGCCTTCTCACTTTAGCTCGCCTTCAAACGGATGTTCTTAGGCTACCCAGAGTATACTTGGTCAAAGACCGGAAGTCGTGAGCTGCTTGAATCATATGTAAAATAATCGCGGATCAGAGAAATTTCCTCACTTGCGCGAACTTCTGCACATGACTCCATCCTCCTACCTCCGAAAGGATTCACATACTTGAAATATTGAAATCAGAATATCAATTTGACAACATTAAAAAGTGAAATACATTTTTAATACCATTTGAAGAACACCCAATCAAGAATATGTTCATAACTATAGGAGTACTTGTAGTCCTAGGATTAAGTATATTTGTAATATTCAAACTATATATAATTTATCAAAAAACTGTATATCTAAGAAACTACAACGCTACCATAAAACGTGTAGGAATGACTCATCTACTCAAGATTCAAGTGTAGAGCAGGAGATATATTTTCCACAAGAGAGGGGAGAGTTAATACTTTAACATTTAACCACGCCTTTGCTCAACTTATCATAGCAATAGCTAATCAAAGTATAGCATGATATCACTACAACAAACAATCCTAAACAAACAAACATCAAAACAGGTTTATGTTTCAGTAAACGAAAAACATTAAAGAAAAATCATCTAAAGAATTTTATTTTGGAACAATAGAAGTGCACTAAGATTTATATAAACCACTGGACCAATAGCCTCTAGGTCATTTTATCATTATCGACTGCCGAGTAACAAGTTTTGTATACCACTTGTAAAGGTACAGTTTCAGTTTAATATATTCAATACTTAAGTACATGTGCATACTGTGAATTATTATACGAATAAAGGATCTCATTGACTGACTTTAAATTAAATTTATTTTTATTCTTAATTCTTTTAGTTTTTGGGAAATTTCTCAAGTACTAAAATATCTAAAAACATTTGATTTTAAAGATTTGTTAAATAATAAGTAGTTTAAAGAAAAAATAGGTAGTCTATTTTATTTTATGAGAAATATGTTAAGAAATATTTTCCTAATAAGCAAGCAGTATTAAATTGTTGTTTAATGTACTTTGTTATTTGTTTCGGTTGGTACATACTTCAGTCAAATAATTTATAATTTTTACACTTTTGCAACCAGTTGCTACAGACTATTATAGTTTTGTTCACCTAACGGTTGTACGTATCACCTAAAACTAAGTGAGATAGATATAGGGTTATATCCGGGTGAATGTTTGCCTATCCGTCCGTCATTGCTAGCTGTAACTTGAGATATCTTGATGAAACTTGGTATGCGCATTCCTTAGTACAAAAAAAAAATAAAAGTTTGTAGATGGTCATAATCGGACCATTGCCGTGCCATTAACCGAAAACATACAAAGGCCATAACTAAGGACTAAACTAAGATATACTATAGATTGCTAATTGGGTAGAGGGAATCGCAGTAACAAGGGGCACTTGTGGATAAAAACTTTCGATAGGGGTGGCCCCGCCATCTCCTAAACCAACAAAGCTGCAATAACCAAATTCGCCCAGCACAAATATTATAAAAACTTTGACCGACGGTATGAAAATGAACGATGGGCGCGGGTAGTGTATGCCACTTTATGACCAAACATTTTTCAATTCCTACGAAAAGCAAATTGGTTAATTCTGGTCAATA
>NW_026089622.1:28714796-28754117 GCF_024586455.1 Bactrocera neohumeralis
CGGACCATTGCCGTGCCATTAACCGAAAACATACAAAGGCCATAACTAAGGACTAAAGTAAGATATACTATAGATTGCTAATTGGGTAGAGGGAATCGCAGTAACAAGGGGCACTTGTGGATAAAAACTTTCGATAGGGGTGGCCCCGCCATCTCCTAAACCAACAAAGCTGCAATAACCAAATTCGCCCAGCACAAATATTATAAAAACTTTGACCGACGGTATGAAAATGAACGATGGGCGCGGGTAGTGTATGCCACTTTATGACCAAACATTTTTCAATTCCTACGAAAAGCAAATTGGTTAATTCTGGTCAATAAGACCCTCAGCGCCCAAACACCTATTATACAGATTACAAAATTTTCTTGTAACTTTACACCGTATATCGGCCAATGTGTGAAATAGATAAAATTGGGTGAGAACTGGACCTAGCCGCAGTCCAACTAACATCAGGATTTCCGAACATCCGGCTGACTTTACTCTATATCAGGGGTGGCCATATTAGCCCTCAGTGGCATTTTGCCCGTTCGGGCACGGGTGCACATTTTGAGGGTTAGATGAAGGGATCATCGCGGGCAGACATGAAGAGGGAAGTGAGAGCAACGTATTTTACCACTCCATATTTACAAATGAGAGCAACTTATTTTGCCACACCATGTTTACAAATGAGAGCGCGCGCATATATGGGAAGTTGCACTGTGGGTAATAACTGTAAAATTGCCTAACAATTTTAAGTTTCTTTGTAATTACTATAAATTTACAAAAAGTATGATAAATATTTTATTTTAGTAATCATTTTTTTTAATATGTCTTTACAACAGCATTTAATTTAGTATATTTCAAATAATAAATTCTATGTTTGGTTTAAACTCATTTGCTGTAGCTACACGTATTATTGAACCAAAATTTAAATCAGATAACCTACTTCTTATTTTATGTTTGTTTAATTTCATTATTGAAAAAAATTATTCACAAGTGTAGGTACTTCCAAACATAGATATAATTTTCGAATCAAAAAGTTTCAAACCAGGTTATTTCTTTAAACTTCTTAATAAAAAGTAATTTTAATAATAACTTCCGTTTATGAACCACTGTTTCTTCAATCACATATGCACAAATGAATCTTATGAGAGCGAATGGTAAGCCAACACCGCTTCTTCCGCCCGCTTACCATAAAATTTCCAACGATTTGGTGGTTTTCCCCTTAGAAACGCGTCAGCAGATTGCTCTCTCACAATGCCGGGTTGCCAATCTCGATATACTATAGTAATTATAAAAAATGTCTTCAATATATTCGAAATTTTCTTAAACTAACTCAAAATCAGAGTCAAATGCTATTATTTATAAATATATAAACTAGTTTTAATAGTTTGATTTCAGTTTTGATATTTTATATTATGAAAAATTATAATTGAAAAGTTAGATGTGTGCAAAACTACATATGGGCATTTTCACAAAAAGGTCCACCACGCGTGCAAAATTCAAACAATTCCTGAAAACTTTCTGTTGATGAATAATAAATCTCAAATGTGTTTATTTTATAAATATAAAGGAATTTTTATTTTCTTCTAATTTTGAGCCGAAATATACAACGAATACACAAAATTTACAAAAATCTGACTTTTTTGACCAAATATACCAACGTTTTTCCTTGTTATATTCCCTAATTCAAAGTAATACTATGATGTTTTTATAATTTAAAAATCTTCTGCTGAATAACATAATGTTCAACAAGCAGACAGACTGGTGGAGATCGAATATTTTTTTTGATTTGATTTTGCTTATATATGTTTCCGTTACCGAAAAACAGCATTTATTGTTCTCATTAGTGAACAAAGTGTTGAAGTGTAAATTGCTTTCAGACTAAAAGCAGATACATTATTTCACTTAAAAAAAGTAATAATTGGCTCTCGGCAAAAACGATTAAAAAAATTTATTGGTGTTTGAAATTCGTCGCGTCCGTTACCGTAAACCTTAAATATTAAATAAAGTTGTAGAAATTGCATAAAATTAAAATTTTATTGATGGCAAAAACGGCAAAAGAAACAAGAAAAGCAATAACAATGAAGTATAGAGAGAAAATGAAAGAAAACGTCGAGAAATGGCAGGAATACAAGAAGAAAGAAGCAAAACGAAAGCAAGAGTACCGAAAAAGATTATCGCAAAAAATGAAAAGTGATAGTAATTTATTAGAAAAGAAGAAAGAAAAGGACCGTGTTAGACAGCAAGTTTTGCGGCAAAAAAAGAGCATAAATAATATTGACAATTTGAATTGCGAAATTTACAGCTGTAAACAAACGATGGGAAAAGCAATTAAAAAAGTTGAGGCTGCGCTACCTAAAAACCTGAATAGAAAAATAGCTATCCTCAAATCTTTATGCAATAAATATATTAAGCCAACAGAAACGATGAATGAAAATACAACCAAGTCATCAAAAAGCCAGATGCGCGAAAATTAATTGAACAATTCTTTTTGCAAGATGGAATCAGCGTTCAAGCTCCTGGGAGAAAGGATACAATGATAATCAATGGGAAAGTAGCCTCAAAACGTTTTATGCTTATGGCCTTAACAGAAGCATATCAACTTTTCAAAGCCGAATATACCGAAGAAAAAGTCTGCAAAACTATTTTTATTCGTTCTAAGCCAACTTACATTCAGTTAATCAATAATTTACGACACAATATGTGTGTCTGTAAGTACCATGCTAATTTTATTTTTCTACTAGAAGGCTGTGCAAAGATTATACCGCAGATTCCTGCCAAAGCTGAATTATTTCTTACATCAGTTTGCTGCGACGTTATGAATGAAAAGTGCATGGCTAATAATTGTGACAGCTGTGTACGCGATATTAAAGACGATCTAGTTCCAATACAGTTTATTAATAAATTTAATACGCAAATCAAATGGAAACAGTGGAGAAAAGTAGATGATCGCATAACTTTAAACTACACTATTGGTCCATTAATCGACTTAATTCATGATATAGAGATTCAGCTACCAGCTTTTAAAATGCATTGTTTTGTTAAACGTCACCAACAAAATTACTTTGAAACTAAAAAAAAATGTAACAGCTAATGAAATTGTTATGCAAGTTGATTTTGCTGAAAATTATCGCTTGACATTCCAAAACGAAGTTCAAGATGCCCACTTTAGTTATAGCCAAGTAACAGTGTTTACGTGCGTAGCTTGGGTTCTTGGTGAAACCAAGTCTTTTGCTGTTATCAGTGATAGATTGACCCACAGTAAATTCGACGTTTATTGCTTTATTTCCAAAATTATCAATATATTACAAAACCAGTACAAAGGAGTTACCAGCATTTATATTTTCTCTGATGGAAGCACTTCCCAATTCAAAAATAAATTTATTCTTTCTAGTATTCCAAGACTTGCAGCTGAATTTAATTGCGGAATCTTAGAGTGGAATTTTTTTGCCACTTCACATGGCAAAGGTGCTGTAGACGGAATAGGTGCCGTAGTTAAACGAAAAGTCTGGCAAATCGTTAAAGCAAAAAATATTGTTCTCGGTGATGCTTCATGCTTCTATGAATGTGCTAAGAACAACATTCATGGAGTTAACATTTTGTATATCTCTGGAACACAAATTGATAGTTTTTGTAATCAACTGTCAGAGTTATGGCAAAATATTCCAAATATCAAAGGAGTTAAGAGTTTGCATTGGTTTTCATATTTCGACAGTAAATTTATTGAAGTTGCTCGGACCGCCTATTCATTCAAGAAAATAATTAAAATAGACCATACTAAAAACTAATAACTTTCTTCTTAATTTTTTAAGTAATTTTTACTAAAATGTTACTTGACTTTTTAATTTACGTTATTGTTTTGCTTAATTTTCAATAAAATTGAAGTGTTATAATGAAAAAATTGTATTTCTTTGTTCTTGGAAGATTTTGTCGCGTCCGTTATGTCGCGTCCGTATTTCTTCTATACTCAATTAAAAAAAACTAAGGGAAAATTAACATATTTCATAAACCTACGAATAACAGTCATCTGTTCGCATTTATTAATATATATATTTTTATATATATATAAATCCTTAATTTGCTGAATTTTGTATATTTCTGAATGCGCCTCAAAAAAACTTCTATTTTTTGTCGCGTCCGTATCACTTTATAATTGCTTATAACTACGTACTCATTTGTAGTAGAACCTTCCCGTATATATTAAAATCTAGTACTGCGTCAGCCCTTCAAAACAATGTCAATATATATAAACTTTTCCTTTGTCTTCTTTGTTTTGGACGCACTTAAAAGCGTACGAATGTCGCGTCCGTTACCGTGAAGATTTTTAAAATTTAACAGAAGAATTATATAAAAAATCCAAAATTCTTTGAATATTTTGATAAAACAACCAAACTGGAAATATCAAAAATAATATATTTATATGAGCATTTTCATTAAATGGAACTGCAATATGTTTAAACAAAATATATAAATTTGTCACAAGTACCTTTTCTTATGCAGATATGCAGATATGCCTTGCATATGTACATACGTACTTGAGAAAAGTTTTCCCAATTGTAGCGAAAATGAATTTTTACAACTGGCATCACCTCCATTACTGTGCTATCGCATGTACAGTGGTGTGAACAAAATAGGAACAACCATAAGGTGTTGTGAAGTTTTAAAATGTGCTGTTTTCTTATCAAATAAAATTGTTTTTAGATACAAGTATAACTCATATAATTTTTCCTACCAGTGATTAAAATTTCCCACCATGCAAAGGTAAATATAAACAAATATTAATGCGAATCTCTAAAACCTGCAAAGATATGAAGTAAACTTCCGCTCTTTAATTTGTGTACAATGTCTGTATTGCCGCAACCATTCTGCGATGAACATTAAGTTACAGAGGAATGTAATTGATTTTTTTCGCAACATTTTATGCCCTTCCCTCCGTAAACTGATATTCCCCTCATCTAGCCCTCGTGCGCACTTTACTAACTTTGCGGGCTAAAAATGTGCCCATCCCTGCTCTATATGATTGGATTTTTAGTATGTGACCCAATTTCCATATGCTGCACATAATGATTTTCATTTGCCTCACAAATGTTATTCCAAATACATACGTCGGCCAGTGGATGACTTATATAAAGTACATGTGTATATGTGTATTTCTATGATTTCGTTCCTCTAGGACAGTGTTTTTCAATCTGTGGCTCGCGACCCCTAAGCCTTATTCGGGGGGTCGCCAATTGAAAGAAAAAGTCGAGGTTCTTACACAACAAAAACACAATTTTAATGAGAAAGATGTGCTTGTTTATTTTTTATTAGTTTATCGAATTGTGGTGTTATTTTTGAAACATTAATAATTAAATCATTTTCTAATTGCAGTCTATTTCTCTTTTTAGTTTTAATGTCTACCATTGAAGAAAATGTCAGTTCACACAAGTATGAAGTGGCGAATGGCACTAATAATTTAAGAGCTTCCCTTGCCACCTCTGGATATTCGTGTTTTCTTTTCATCCAAAATACGTCGACACTTTGCGAATAAAATTCCATTTTAAGCATGCCATCAGTAGCTCATTGTAGAAGACATTCTTTCATTTTTTGTTGACATCAGCAAGATCTATTAATTTGGCCAAAAAAGGGTTTAAAATTAATCTACGCCCATTGTCAGCATCAGAGTGCAAGTCTGGAAAGCATGTCAAAAGTTTCTCTTGTAAATTATGCAAGCTTTGTATCATGCAAGGAGTATGAGCCGATACTGCAAAACTTTGGTCTGATGCATTATCTTTAACAATCTTCTGAACACACGGAAAAGACTCAAACATTTTGTTTTGCAGAGAGGTCGACCACAAACGAAGTTTTGCGTGAAATGCTTTTACTTTATCTTTAGCTGTTAAAATATTTTCTTCTCTTCCTTGAAGGTTCTTGTTCAAATTGTTAAGGTGGCTAAAAAGATCTGCCAAAAATGCTAATTTCAAGAGCCAAATAGGGTCAGAAAAACGGTAAGCATATTCAGATTTTGCATCTTGTAAAAACATTAACAATTCAGCTCTCAGTTCCAGAACTCTTGTCAATACCTTTCCTTTTGATAGCCACGTGACCTCTGTGTGATAAAGGAGATTTTGATGTAGCGAGCCCATATCTTCACAAACGATTCTGAATAGCCGGGTTTGCAAAGCTTTACCTTTGATAGAATGCACAATTTTTATTACCTCCTAGAGCACCTAGAGCAGCTAAAGCCTGTCGATGAAGAAAACAGTGTGTCTAGTATTATCGTGTGTTTGGTATTATCGAATTTAATTTTGCAATGAGTCCGCTATTTTTTCCAGTCATAACTTTAGCGCCATCGCTACAAATAGCGATACATTTTTTCCATTCAATATCGTAGTCACAAGTGCTTTCTAAAACAAGTAAGGAAGGGCTAAGTTCGGGTGCCACCGAACATTTTATACTCTCGCATGGTAAAGTGATAATCGAGATTTCATAATACGTCATTTACATATTTTTCAAATACCGTATTTTTGTAAAGTTTTATTCCGCTATCATCATTGGTTCCTAATGTTTATACTCGTATTATACAGAGAAGGCATCAGATGGAATTCAAAATAGCTTTATATTGGAAAAAGGTTGTGAACCGATTTCACCCATATTTCGTACATGTCATCAGGGTGTTAAGAAAATATTATATACCGAAGAAGAAAACGACTTTGTAGACTTTGGCTGACATAGCTATAGTAGTTTCCGAGATATGTACAAAAAACTTAGTAGGGGGCGGGGCCACGCCCACTTTTCCAAAACAATTGCGTCCAAATATGCCCCTCCCTAATGCGATCCTTTGTGCGAAATTTCACTTTAATATCTTTATTTATGGCTTAGTTATGACACTTTATAGGTTTTCGGTTTCCGCCATTTTGTGGGCGTGGCAGTTGGCCGATTTTGCCCAAGTTCGAACTTAACCTTCTTATGGAGCCAAGGAATACGTGTACCAAGTTTCATCATGATATCTCAATTTTTACTCAAGTTACAGCTTGCACGGACGGACGGACAGACGGACGGACGGACAGACAGACATCCGGATTTCGACTCTACTCGTCGCCCTGATCACTTTGGTATATATAACCCTATATCTGACTCTTTTAGTTTTAGGACTTACAAACAACCGTTATGTGAACAAAACTATAATACTCTCGTTAGCAACATTGTTGCGAGAGTATAAACATATCGTACAAACACTGGCCAGTAGTGTTTGCAGGAAGTGCTTTGCAAAATAAGATTTCTTCCGTAATACTAGTCGGAAACATCTGTAGATTCATCGAACTGCAAAGCAAAATGTTGGCAATTCTTTAATTTTTCGACTACTTGTTCTTGAATATCCCTGGCCATATCGTTTATTCTGCGTGAAATAGTATTGTCAGAAAGCGGTATTTTTCTTAATTTGTTTGCCTCCTGCTTACTGACCATAATTTCAACCATATCGAGTGCCGCTGGCAAAATAAGATTTTCGGCAACTGTATGTGGTTTCCCTGCTTTAGCAACTCGATATGCGACTTTGTAGCTAGCTAATAATGTTTACTAGTTGACACTGGATGCCTGAAAATAAACCAATCAATATACAAGTGAACAGTCAATAAAAATTAAGGACGCGGAACCTTTGCACACCGAAATTAAGTATAATCAAAAGTTGTATGCAAATAACAAAGAAATAAATACCAACAGTAAAAATATACTATAGAATAAAAAAACTAAAAAGCACGCTTTGACGATAACGTAAAATAAAAAATCAAAAATAATTGTATAATATGAAAAAAAATAAAAAAGAAATAGTATTATTGTGAAAAAAGGGTAGTGCGCTTTTTAAGAGCTGATTTATAGTGCACCCCACGCTTTTTTCATTATTCTCTTACTCACCTGAATTATAGTATTTTGCTGCTGACTAAGAGCTTTTAACTTTCGTTCAAAGAAATCAAACGGCTTATCTACTTCTTTTTGATGCTTGGTTGTGAGATGCCGCATAAGCTTTGACGGTTTCATACTCTCACGTGATAAAACATCGCCGCAAATTACACATTGAGGTTTATTATTTATGACTGTGAACCCCTATTTCAAATAACTGTCATCGTAATGTCTATTTTTTTCGGATGCGATTCACCACCACCGCTATTGATACTCGTACCAGATGTTGAAGGCTGCGATCTTTTGAGAAATGTATCCATTTTATAAACGCGCAGAGCAAGCGAAAAAACAAAAGAATGACGTCTGAACTCATTGGCGACTATGCTTAACAGTGATGAGAGTTGAAACAAAAGAACATTGGGGGTGGCGCGCGCGTGGTGCTTCCTGTTACCGCAACGACAATCATGCCATGCGGTGTGGCAACGTCGCCGTCGCCGACGCAGTATAGGAAAAACTTATTACCTAACGTATGTAGTTTTTTAATTCAAATTAAATTATTTCTTTGACTTACTATGACACAAGGGGTCGCCAGAATATTTCAACCTGTAAGGGGGTCGCGAAATCAAAAAGATTGAAAAAAACTGCTCTAGTAGACGTTTTACACTTTAAGGTATTAGGCTTAGTATCAAGTTCTAAAAAAATGTAAGAGCTTCATATAGAAAAACGCTAAGAAATGGCCAATAACATTTCCAGCGGTAAATTTTCTTGTGCTAGTATGCAGCTCTGATGAAATCTAATACTAATTTTTAATACATTTTCTCAATAAAATGAGAATATAGAAATGCTGGTTTTGCGAAGAAACATGAAATCAACAATTGTTTTTTGAAGGAAAATCAAAGTAATCATTAAATTCATCCTACAATTAGTTAAAATCATTATTATGAAATATGGTTCATTTTGAAATGTTGTAAAAACTTACCAATCATTAACCACATTCCTTAAATCGCAATGAAAATATTTATATACTTACACATATAAGTTTATTTTCTCTTGCTCTTCTAATGTGGATCATTCACAATGCGTAACCAGCTGTCAAAATTACTTGACTATAGCTCAACAAATAAAGAGTTTTTTATTTAGCAATTACCTTTACATTGCCTTTGATTTTTGCAAGTTGCAAGAGTTACGGTTACGCCCGAACTTAACTCTTACTTAACTGTTAGTTTTGTGGCCTGCTAACTAACAGGGGACAAATTTTACAAAATATTTTGTGAATGACGACTAGAGACTATGTTGTAAATAGTAATATGTCACAAACTGAGACTTTGCTTTAAAAGGTCGCAATTAGCGACTAGGGACTGCTTACTGAATTGCGCTATTAAACTCAAATCTGTATGTGAACCTTACCCAATTTGAAGTGCATATAGTATAATCTTTAAGCTAGTCGCAAAAAATAAGAGAAAGCTTTGTTAAATTTTAATTTTTTGGAGAAATAAAAAAATATATATTTGGATTTAAAAATATACAAATCCATGTACACCCAAATACGAAACAAAGTATTTAATTAAGCTTTCAGGCAGAATTGCGATAATTCGCAAAAGTAGAAGTAGGCTCGAAGGACCAGGAGGATGGAGTCATGTGTAGAAGTTCCCGCAAGTGAGGAAAGTTCTCTGATCGCCATTCACTGGGGAGTGGCCAGAAACGATTCTTTTACATATGATTCAAGCAGCTCACTACTTCCGGTCTTTGACCAAGTACCCTCTGGGTAGCCTAAGAACATCCGTTTGAAGGCGAGCTAAAGTGAGAAGGCGAAATATTCCCTACATAGGGTTGTGCGCAGGGTTTGGGACCCGCCACGTAAAAAAAACACCCCCAATGAATAATAACAACCAGCCTCGGATGAGAGACCCCCCTTTTGATGACGACCACGGCAAACAAAATAAGGACTACGATTTGAGGGCATGCACCTGGAATGTGCAGACCCTTAATTGGGAAGGTGCCGCTGCCCACCTGGTTGATGTCCTCGCAAAAATAAAGGCTGACGTCACCGCCGTCCAAGAAATGCGATGGACGGGACAAGAACAGACACGAATAGGTCCTTGTGGCATTAACTACAGTGGTCAAATAAAGGAGCGCAAGTTTGGTGTGGGATTCGCGGTGGAAGAGAGACTTCGTCGCCGAGTACTATCATTCACTCCGGTGAATGAACGTCTAGCCACAATTCGCATCAAAGCGAGGTTCTTCAACATATCGCTGATTTGCGCCAACGCCCCGACGGAAGAGAAGGACGATGTGACCAGAGATGCCTTTTATGAGTGCTTGTAGCGCAATTATGAGAGCTGCCCCCGCCACGATGTCAAAATCGTGCTTGGCGACTTTAACGCCAGGGTGGGCAAAGAAGGTATCTTTGGCACTATGGTCGGTAAATTCAGCCTCCACGAGGAAACATCCCCAAATGGGTTGAGGCTGATCGACTTCGCCGGGGCCAGAAATATGGTTATCTGTAGTACTAGATTCCAGCACAAAAAAATTCATCAAGCTACCTGGCTGTCTCCGGATCGAAAAACTACCAACCAGATCGATCATGTTGTGATAGACGGAAGACACGTCTCCAGTGTTTTAGATGTGCGTGCGCTCCGAGGTCCTAACATCGACTCGGACCACTATCTTGTTGCAGCCAAGATTCGCACCCGCCTCTGTGCAGCAAAAAACGCACGCCACCAAACACAAGGAAGGTTCAACGTCGAAAAGCTGCAATCACAACAGACTGCCGAACGATTTTCTACTCGGCTTGCACTCCTGCTCTCTGAGAGCACTCATCAACAACTCGGTATAAGGGAACTGTGGGACGGCATTTCAAACTCCTTAGCTGCAACCGAAACCATTGGTTTTCGGAAAGTGCAAAAAAAAACAGCTGGTACGACGAGGAGTGCCGTGTCGCAGCGGAGATAAAACAGGTTGCCTACCTCGCAACGTTACGATCGACCTCAACAAGTGCGGGATGGGATAGATACCGAGAGTTGAAGAGGGAAGCGAGACGCATTTTCAGACAGAAAACGAAAGAGGCCGAAATGCGTGAGTACGAAAAGCTTGCTAAGCTGGCCGACAGGGGTGATGATCGAAAATTCTACGAAAAAATGCGGCGGCTTACAGAAGATTTCAAGACCGGAGCATACTCTTGTAGAACCCCCAAAGGTGATCTAGTGACCGATGCCCAGAGCATACTTAAATTATGGAGGAAACACTTCTCCAGCCTGCTGAATGACAGTGAACGTACAACGCCAGGAGAAGGCGAACCCGATTCCCCAATCGATGACGATGGAGCAGACGTTCCATTGCCCGACCAAGAAGAAGTTCGAATAGCAATTACCCGTCTGAAGAACAACAAAGCGGCGGTGGCCGATGGATTGCCGGCCGAGCTATTCAAACACGGCGGCGAAGAACTGATAAGGAGCATGCATCAGCTTCTTTGTAAAATATGGTCGGACGAAAGCAAGCCCAACGATTGGAATTTAAGTGTGATATGCCCAATCCACAAAAAGAGAGACCCCACAATCTGCGCCAACTACCGTGGGATTGGCCTCCTCAACATCGCGTATAAGATTCTATGGAGCGTATTGTGTGAAAGATTAAAGCCCACCGTCAACAAACTGATTGAGGTGACGTTGTGAGTTTTGCAGAGAAAACTTCTGCGAAAGATTTATGGTCCTTTGCGCATTGGCAACTGCGAATACCGCATTCGATGGAACGATGAGCTGTACGAAATATACGACGACATTGACATAGTTTAGCGAATTAAAAGACAGCGGCTACGCTGGCTAGGTCATGTTGTCCGGATGGACGAAAACACTCCAGGTCTGAAAATATTCGACGCAGTACCCGCCGGGGGAAACAGAGGAAGAGGAAGACCTCCAATCCTTTGGAACTACCAAGTGGAGAAGGATCTGGCTTCGCTTGGAATATTAAATTGGCGCCACGTAGCGAAAAGAAGAAACGACTGGCGCGCTGTTGTTAACTCGGCTATAATCGCGTAAGCGGTGTCTACGCCAATAAAAAAGAAGAAGGGAAGTAGGGAAAAACAAATGCATACATATGTATATAGTAAGTATTTAATATTTTGAATATTCTCTTAACCGTATTAGTTTATTTCGGCGTACAATTGACAATTTTCTGCATGTTTCATATTAGCTAGATGAGTTAGCGCTCCCCCCTCAACACGCGTCCTTGGACGATAACACACCTCACCAACTCCATCCACATAAGAAGACATCACACACGAATACATCACACATGAAGACAACACATATGACAACATCATACAGTTATTCAGTTATACAGCGTATTCACCACTCAGCAGCCCTTAACAGATCAGCAGTAACGAGCAACGGCCCTTTTTTCGATTACCGCTCGTAACGACAACAACGTGGTTTTTACAAAGAGATTCGAATGGTTTTTACTAAAATACATCAAAGTGGTTTTTTCACAAATGTAATACATTCCAAGTGTTTTTACAAATAAAATAAATCAAACTGGGTTTTACTAAAATAACTCAAAGTGCGTTTTACTACGTATCTGCTGTTAAAATTACTTGACTTTAGCTCATGAAATAAGGAATTTTTTTCTTGAGCATTTACTTGAGAGCTGGAAAATAACCTTTATTTACATCGTCATTCCTTAGAAATGGCAGAGTTGCTATGTATGTAAATTTTTTTGAGAACTAAAATTTTGTTTGAAATTAAAATATTCTTGAAGTCAAAAAAACTTTTAAACGTAACAACATTTCATAACATCTTTGATACAAATCTTTATAATTTGCTTCCAAGAAAATGACCATTTAATATCTTTCATAATTAGTACTTGTGGATCCGGCCACGCGTTGCTGTAGCATATATTTTATACTATTATTCACACAATAAACTATTCAGTACAGTAAAAATTTTATTTACGAATAATAGCGAAAACGAAAAAACAAGGGATTGTGCTTGATGTTAAATACAAATAAATTTCATTAAAAAAAATAACGAATTTAAGGATGTTTTCTCAATGTCTGGTTAGCAGCCTTTATATTCAGTTAATACAGTTGTCCGCTTAATAGATTGTACTTAATAATCAACAAATTGTCAGACCGGCCAATGTAAATGGGCGCTTAATAGAGCGTCTATTTAATGGTACTTTCACTGTATTTTTTATTTATGAATTCTTTTTACTATCCTTTCTTCTAAGTTGGATCGAACTAGACACAGTGTGCTAAATTTTGCTAAAATCGGTTCAGTAGTTTAGGAGTCCATCGCGGACAAACAACGTGACACGTAATTTTTATATATAAGGATAACGATATTAAGCTATTTCAAAAACAAGTAAGGAAAGATAAGTTCGGGTGCAATTGAACATTTTATACTCTTGCAAATTGCAAGAATCGAAGGCAGGGAAATAATTTAAGGTAAAAAACCAATCATAGCGAGTAAAGTCGGCCGCATGTTCGAAAATCCTGATATTAGTTATATAGGAACTAAGCCAATTTATCTTTTTTTAGAACAGTCATATACTGCTATGAGTAAACCACGCTATCTTATTTTTATTGGATAACTCGCGTATTGCCCAATATATGCGGTATAAAGTCACCTGGAAGTTCGAAAATCTGTATATTAAGTATATGGGACTAAGGGAAGAAATGGTCTGATTCAACTCATTTTTAACAACGGACATATCATTATTAGAGAAGGATTCTCCATCAATTTTAGATATAACTATCACACACTGACCGACAATTTCTATCAAAAGTCAACTATAGGTACCGGGGTCTAAATATTCTGTACCTAGGGTCTTGAAAGAAAGGAAATGTTAACGTGCTTTGAATACGAAAAAAACAATAGAATGCAAACAGAAATTGCTTATTACTAACAGGGTGCATTTTTAGTAATTTTCGTTTAAGTTTTATTTCCTAATACATTGTTAAAAATGCGATATCACATTCATTGCTAATCATCCCGTAGCGTCTCTATGTATGTACAGTGCATCACAAAAATAAGTATGCACTGTGTTTATCCATTTTGTCTTGAGAAAAGAATGCCTCAGAACTAAAAATAATATAAATTTTTTTATTTTTTTTCAGTTATTTCATATCTATATAAATAAAAATGAATACCAAAAATGTATGTACGCGCATAACTCAATAACGCCTGGACCAATTTGGCCAATTCTTTTTTCTTAAATGTTTGTTGAAGTTCAAGGATGGTTTTTACGGCGAGAAAAATTCGAATAGTTTCCGGAAAACCCCTAAAAACAGCCCTTTTCTTTTCCCCATACACACGTTACAATAAATATGAATGTTTGTTTGTTAGTAACACTAAGAGAACGGTTGAACCAATCTTAATGAAATTTTTAAAGGTTGTTTGTTGTGGATCGGGAAAGGTTTAGAAACAAAATACCTTATACTTTTCATGAGGAGAAGTCGGAAAATTGGACAATTCCAAAAAGTAACATTTTCCATACACATTTTTTTCAATTTTTGTTTGTTTTGTTTTTCAATATTTTGATTTGTAAATTATTTGAATCGTTCAATTGCGGTCGCTTACTTTTTTATTCCGGCTATCCAAAGGAAAAATTATTGAAAATTATTCAGTGAAAACTTTATGTATGTTCGAGACGATGTGATCAATTACAGATTGAAATTTGTTACGAAGCCACGAAGAGGTGGCGCTAATATATGACAGCCCAAAGAAAGGCAAGAAGTACTCCCAAAATGCTTTGACATACGTGCGGAATTATGGATAGCGGTCAATCAGCTAGCGATCGTAACGATATCACAGCACGACTTTTTAAACAATAGCTGCGATGTTTGATGGTCTTTATCTTGAAGCAACCTATGGTATATATGATGCTGTTAGATGCTGAATGTGTTCTGTTGAGTAGCAAAAAAGAGGTTTGCCGCACGCACACATTCTTCTTTGGAAGCGGATGGTGATTACACCAGATCAAATTGATGAAATCATTTCTGCGGAAATTCCTGATTCAGATATAGATCCAGAATTATACGAAGTGGTGAAAACCAATATGATTCATGGACCTTGCGAACCTTACAATCCCACTTTGGTTTGTATGTTTGACAATAAATGCACGAAACACTACTCATGTGCTTTTCTTTCGGAAACGGGAATGGGAAATGATGGATATTAACTGTATCGGCGTCACTCACCAGACGACAATGGCAGAACATTTAGAATTTAGAGGCGTGAATATCGACGTTAACAACACATCGAAGTTGACAACACATGGGTCGTACCATATTCTCCCCTTTTGTTTAATTCACATTCAAAACTCATGTCAATGTTGAATATTGCAAATTGGTGTAATCGATCAAATACGTTTGCAAGTACGTCACCAAAGAAAGCAACATAGCGGTTATTGGCCTTGAACGATATGAGATCAGCAGTATCAAATGGATCGATATGTGAACTGCAATAAAGCGCTTTGTAGGATATTTACTTTTGCGATTCATGAAAGTTTTCCGTCTCGCGGTTCAACTTCATTTAAGTCATCGCGTATTGTGAATGGTACAGTGTGTGCAACATTTTGAGAAGCATGCCAGCAGTAGCATTTGCTGGAACATGATAATCACTGGAAACAGACGAAGGACAATGCGATAGTTCTTCGCATGCCACTGAAGTTCGCATACTTTTCGCGAAGATCATTTCGACATATCAGCCTTTAAATTCGCGTTAATTATGGGATACGAAAAAATGACATTGCCGATGACATTTTACATTGTATTCGCTAAGAATTGGAAATGGGCAAATTTCGGTTGATACTTCCAGTGGTTTGATATCAATTTCACCTCCCTTTTGTCAATTCACTTCAACGGAAGATGAACTCATCACGAATGTTTATCCGAACTTTGGCCAAATTATCGTAACTGCGATAGCTTGAGTGCACGAGCAATTTTAGCTGCCAAAATTACCGATGTTAGTGATTTAAACTGGAAGATTCAAAGTCAAGTTCCGGGAGGTTTGCGCTCATATAAATCGATGGAATTTCTAAATACCATACCAAGCCTGCCCCAGCATCATTTGCGTCTTAAAGTTGGATCTGTCATTATTATGTTTCACAATCTTCAAGCGCCGAAACTGTGTAATGGAACCCGAATGATTATGACGTAGTTATCGAATACAAGGGACAGCCATTTCAGTTCAAACGTATTCAATTTCCAGGGAAAATTGCCCTTGCGTTGACAATCAACAGGACACAAGGAAATCGGGAAATGCTATGTTTTTCACACGGCCAGATATATGTGGTGTGTTGACGAGTTGGAAACCCATCTTCTCTATATATTTACGCACCAGAACAGAAATCAAAAAATTATGTTTATTAAGTTGCGCTACATAAAAAAATGTAGAAAAATCGTAAATAAATCATTTTCGACAGAATATAATTTCAACTTTTTTTCATTTCAAAACACATATGTATGTAATTTCACGCAGGGCAACGGCTGCGGGGTCAGCTAGTTTTAATTAAAAGCAATAGCAAAAAACAGAAACTTAAATCAATAATTTTTCAAATTAGAGATAAAAATATTTAAATAGCTAAAAATTACGTCACTGAAGTGTGTATGCAATAATAATAAATTCCAAGTAAAAGTTCCAACGGTTTTATTTTTGAGCTTTGGACCGTTAATATTTTATTGGATTGTCTTTGGATTTTTTGTTGCCCTCAATCCGGATGGCATGGAATTTACCAGTTTTTGGGTTACTGAAGGTGGAATCTTGCCCCATTTTTCACTTAAAGCAGCTTTTAAAGATTCTTTGCCGGTTATTTGATGTCTTCTGATTTTTCGTGCTTTCACAAACTTCAATCTTTTTTGTCTGTTAAAGTCGTTTATGAATGGCTTTTTACAGACATTACGACCATGGTAACCAGCATCATAAAGCACTCGACGAATAGTTTGAAGATCGCAGGTTTTACCAGTCTCATTTTAAATTTCAGTACGCACTTTGGTGCACTTTTCTTCGGATTAGCTTTTATCTGTTTTTGTATTCCCCTCTTTTTTGTATTTTTCTACTATTTTTTGAATAGTAGAATTACTTTTGTTTATTATTTTTCCAATTTGCCTCTGACTTTTGTTTTCTTTATATAGTTTTATAATAACATTTTTCATATATTGTCATAGACCATGATAAAAATTTAAATGCAATTAGCGATGAAATTTATTGAAAACTTTGGAAAATTATTATTCTTTAAAAAATAAAAACAACTACTTATTGCTTCAGAAACGTATAAACACTGTGTTTCAATAGAAACCATAGTAAAATGGTAAATTGCATACATATTTATGTGACGTGATTTTTGCGTTTTACTGAGAAAATCTAACGGTTCTTAATAACGGAATATGTCAATGATGCCAGTCTGTCATATTCGTGAAGACAATATTATGAGTAATTGTTTTTGTAAAAAACGCAAAACTTATATTTTTTATTTTGCAAATAATTTGACTTTTTTTTACGCCAATATACATTTTTGCAATTTTTTCTTGCTAAATACATACCCTGCCAATATTTTCAAAGAGTAAGAAGTCAATCCGTTATGTTTATATACATATGTTTTATATTATAAGCTCTTCTTTCCACAGGAAAAAAATATCTAAATAGGGCAAACTATTTCGCTAATCATTGAAAACGATGAATGTGAAAGCATATAGCATGATAATTTGAATTTAACTTTAAACTTTTGCACCGCCGCTCTTTTTTAAAACCAGTTTGTGGTTTACCCTAAATTTGGCTAAAGTCTGAGAAAGAAGTATGTACATATGTATATGTAAGTAGTGTTGAGAATCTGTTGTATTCGTAGTAATTATTTACTTCTTTTACAACAAAATTAGGTTTACACAAGAAAATCGTGAACCAACTTTATTGTTAGGGTTACCATATTCTCTGATTTGTCAGGCAATTCCCTGATTTTGACCTTCGGCACTAATTCCCTGAATTCCTCCTGAATCGGCAATTTTTATACCCTGAACAGGGTACATTAAGTTTGTCACGAAGTTTGTAACACCCAGAAGGAATCGTCAGAGACCCTATAAAGTATACATATAAATGATCAGTATGTTGAGCTGAGTCGATTTAGCCATGTCCGTCTGTCTGTCTGTCCGTCTGTCCGTCCGGCTGTCTGTATATATCCGAACTAGTCCCTCAGTTTTTAAGATATCGTTTTGAAATTTTGCAAACGTCATTTTCTCTTCAAGAAGCTGCTCATTTGTCGGAACGGCCGATATCGGACCACTATAACATATAGCTGCCATACAAACTGAACGATCGGAATCAAATGCTTGTATGGAAAACTTTCACATTTGACAAGATATATTACGAAATTTGGTATATATTATTTCCTAAGGCAACAATGTAGTCTCCGAAGAAATTGATCAGATCGGTTTACTATAGCATATAGCTGCCATACAAACTGAACGATCGGAATCAAGTTCTTGTATGGAAAACTTTCACATTTGACAATGTATCTTCACCAAATTTGGTATAGATTATTTTCTAAGGCAACAATGTAATCTCCGAAAAAATTGTTCAGATCGGATTACTATAGCATATAGCTTCCATACAAACTGAACATATACTAGTTACTAAAAGAAATGCACCTGTGAAGGGTATATTAGCTTCGGTGCAGCCGAAGTTAACGTTTTTTCTTGCTTTTAACTATTATTTTTTTTTCGAGCGAGTGCGTAAAAAAAGTAAGCAACACAGCGTTTTAGTGTATAAAATTCATGCGCGAATTGAACTCCGTTGAGTTTTGGAACGCACACCATATGATATCGCCATCATACTTAGATGTATCATGTCGTATGGAAATGCGATTGCATCATATGCCATCATATGTTGAGACGATTGAGTTTTTAGACTCGAAAAATGTTCATATTGAGGACAACAAATGGATCGATCAGTAAGCAAATTTGAATGCGTTCTTGAAATCGAAAAAAGAGGACCGAGAAATATCAGGCGAGTTTTTTTAACAATCTGTTAGTGACCAGCTGTGTCAATTCTGTCATTTCTTCCAAGCTAGTAAGAACGCTGAATCGTTTTCCGAAATCTTGATAATAGTTCAGTATTTGTTGTCTATCCCTGGTCACAACGCAAATTGCGAGCGTATTTTTCCTTAATCAATACACATAGAGTAACGAGCGTAACCGCCTCTCAGTAGAGACCGTTCAGAATATTGTACTTGCTCAATTTAACTTCAAAGAAATGAATTGTAAGGATTTTCACAAGTATTTTCCAGCGATAAAAATTTAATTTTATTAAAAAAAATTCGAGCTTCCGAAAAATATGTGAAAAAAGATGTTAATGAATGACGATTGTAGCAGCTTAGTGATAGTTTTCAAGTATAGTCGGTATTACAATTACTTTTATTCAGATAATTTCGAAAAAATGATTTAAAAAAAAAGACAAAAACAACGATGGAGTTGGGCGGTTGGGTAACAGTTGGTGACCAAATTCGATTAATTAATTATGGATTCATATGCAACGAGACTGATTTTGACTGAAATCGATATGGTAACCCTATTTATTGTAAAATTTTCTGAAAAGCTGATTTTTGTACTAGAAGCTTGTAAAAAAGCGCAAAAAAGGTGAAAAAATAAAAATATTAGATGTATTGCTGATAATTGTGAAAATCAAATTGCTGAGCTGAACGGTAAATTATATACTCTTATTCATATAACACATATTTATTCGAGTTACCTATTTGTAGATTGCGATTTTGCAGCTGTCAACGATATTCTAGACTGCTTTATGGAAGAATTGCAGTGCCGAGGCCAAAAAGTATAACTTGGCGTTTGGATGTGTAAGGTGAACTGAATGATACCAGATTGAAGTAATTGTAGAGGGAAGATCGTTTTTAATTCACTCATTTATTAGGGTTCATTAAAGTTGTCGTTACATAGCCAGCTTATGGTGAAAATGTTTATATTTTTGGGATTGACGTTGGAAGCAGAATTGGCGTTGTAATAGAGTTTAAAGTTTTTTCTTTTTTCGAATATGGGGATTTTGGTGAGTATGTAATGTCTAACTATACTTTACCGATATCTTAATAAAATTCTAGGAACATATATTCCTTAAAATAATATACACTGCTCACAAAAAAGACGGTCCCACTGAGCCTCCACATTTCTAATATAGAAATGTTCGCATTTTCTTACTTTCGGTACGTACGTACCGCGTAACCTTGCCGAACTATTATTTGGTGGCGAAAATTTATGAAATCCGTCCATGAATTACCTAACCTCCCTTTTACTACGTATAATGATATTTGTTATTATATCTGCTAATCTAAGAATTATCGCAATAAAGTTGGGTGTAAATTGAGGCTTTTAAAATTATTCGATCAGCCTGAAAACCGATTATTCGAATATCCGGTTTCTTGCCATCTGTGTGAATATTAACAGCTTTCGAAAAAAGAAAAAAAATTCAAACAAACAGTAACGAGTGCTGCTCAGCTTCACCAGCAAGTCTACTTTAGCTTTGTCGACCCAACAAAAGCAACTCCTGGCAAAAACGAATGTAACGGCGATGACGAGTCATCGCAGCGATCAACTGAAGCGCAGTCTGCAAAAGCAGCAAAAAACAGCTATCGGGCAACAACAAATGCGCTGACAGCAACCAGTATGCAGGTACCAGCAAGCACCCGGACAGCGAAGGAAAACAAAATGAAAGGTGAGAATGTACCAAGCAAAAAAGGACCGTCTGTTCAGACTGGTATTGATCGCCACATTAACGTAAAAAGGAAATTAAGTCCAAAAATTCAAATATACACGGAAAAAAAGTTTCATGGATGATGTAAAGTACTTGTCAAACAATAACAAAAATTACTACTCTTACCAACTGGAGCTCAAAAGGGCTAGTTGTTGTCATAAAAGCTATAGAGTCTTCAGTAGACTTTAATAATGTTAAAGAAGCATTGGAAGAAGGTGGTTTTAGTACTAAATCCGTGGTAAACATTTTTAATAAAAACACAGTCCCACAGCCAATGTTCAAAATAGAATTGAAGCCAAATTCTAGGAAACTTAAGAAAAACGAAACACATCCCATTTACAACCTAAAATATCTGCTCCATCGCAGAGTTACCGTTGAGGAACCACACCACAGAAATGGTTCAGTAATATGGAGACACAAAATCATATTGTAGCCTACGCAGTGTCTGCGTGTGTGTGGTGATTTATATCCCACATCAAAAACATTTAAATAAAAAAGGTAGTAATTGTGGGGGAAAACTACTGCAAACTATAGAGGTTGCCCTGTATATAAAGATTTAAAAACGAAATTGTTTGTCGGAATTCAAGCACGTAGTACTTAAATGATAAATATTCCTCTTAGCGAAAATATTGCAATTTCTGTTCACGTTCCAAAACCGGGTAATATTAAAAATAATGCTTCACAAGAGAGCTATCCAAATGTGGTGAAAGGCAGCACTGGACAAATGCAATTGCCTAAAAACAACTAAATGGAAGCGTTGAAACCAATTTATGACACAATTTATATCTACAATGAAAAATATGATTCAAGAGATAATCAAATCACAAAACCAATTTTGCAAACATTTTTAAATAAATAATGAGCGTATTGAACATTTGTATATGGAAGGATAAGGTGTTATCAAACATAAATTGGAGCTTATTAGATTTCTTGATGAAAATAATATAGATGTTATAATTGTGTCAGAAACTCATCTTACGAATAAAAACAATTTCTTTATACTGGTATTTAGAACCTATGTTGCAAACCACCCAGATGGAGAGGCAAATGGTGGAACAGCAGTGTTGGTTAGAAAACGATTTAATCACCACGCATTAGAATCTCATGCTACATCGCAGTTACAAGCTAGAACAATATCTAAAAAAATCGCTGCGGGGACTTGAGCTTGACGGCAATATGTATACTGCCCACCTCGTTTTAAAATTACAGAAAAAAAATTTAAAGAGTTTTTTGGAATGCTAGGTCATAGATTTGTAGCATGTGGAGATTACAATGCAAAACACATGTATTGGCTCTCACTACTAATTAATCCGAAAGGACGACAGCTGTATCAAACTGTTATAAATAGGCACAATAATATCTTCTGGCAAACTGGCATATAAGCTTAATGATCATAACAAAATACCAGATTTATTTTGCTGTAATCAAAACTATAGATAAATCGCACATAACAGCTGATACGTGCACTGATCTATCATATCATATAAAGTTATGTGAACAGTTCAGATTCGTTGATCCAAAAGTCGGTATAACATCCTATAAAACGAATTGGCTAAAATATAAAAAATTTTAATGTTAAGTACAAAATAAATACAGGAAGAGATATTGGCGAAAGCATAAGAGAAGTCAATGATATAATAACCAGCGCAGCTGTCTTAGCATCACCAAACAAATAGTGTAAGCCGCTTGGGCTCAGACGAATCACGAATAGAGAAATAGAAAAGCTTGTAAATGAAAAAAAAGCGTGCAAGACGTGAATGGCAAATAAATCGTTCCCCTTCCACTCAACTTCAATTGAAATCTGTTGTACGTAAATTAAAAAAAAAACACTTAAACGTGAGGAAGAATTTAACACCGAAATGTATAAGTTAACTCGAAACGCAAACCACCAAAATACCAAGTCAGCATTGTCTGCCTAACATCCGTTTCAGGCAATGCTGAACATTAACACCACCCCAGTCCATGACCAACGGCCCGAGTTATGATCCAACGACAAGCAAAACCAAACGATACTAACTGAATGTTGATACTGTAGCCGTGAGATCCGCTGGCGCAGCACAAATATAGCGCAAACAAGCGACGACTTACACTACACGCAAGTCGGCGTAATCGTGGGATTCGCTGACACTGCATCTGACAAAACGTAGCAACGACAGCGACGACGGCAGCGGCAGTGAGGACGGCTTAGGCTTAGCCTTAAGAGTAAGAATGTTTTAGAGTTTAGTTCTGATCGAGCCTTAATAAAGCGCACTAGTGCCTAAAAATAATATATATAAAGATGCTGTATCCAAATTCAAACAAACGAAGTTCCCTTTGGAAAGCCCAAAAGTCCATGAAGCCACCAACTGACTCAAACATGCCTATACTAGACTTGGCATTTGAGAAAAGGGAGTACTGTTCAGCAATATTTTCAGATGTAGCTCAAGCGGTTGATAAGGATTGTATAAAACATTGGCGTCTAATTTAAATAATAGATAAGTTATGGTGAAAGTAGGAGATTTCATATCTGATGAACGATAGATAAGGGCTGTTGTACCAGAGGGCAGTGTTTTAGGCCCAACGCTATACATCATATATACAGCAGATCTTCCAACAGCTAACAATGTATTAACTTCAACTTTTGCGGATGACACAGCTTTAGAGAGCCGTAACAATTGCCATATTTAAGCATCAAGAATATTAGAGGAGCATTTAAGGTCTGGTTTTGGAGGATGGAGTCATGTGTAGAAGTTCACGCAAGTGAGGAAACTTCTCTGATCGCCATTCACTTGGGAGTGGCCAGAAACGATTCTTTTACATATGGCTCAAGCAGCTCACTACTTCCGGTCTTTGACCAAGTATCCTCTGGGTAGCCTAAGAACATCCGTTCGAAGACGAGCTAATGTCAGAAGGCGAAACATCCCCCTCCGCAGGGTTCTACGCTGGGTTTGGGACCCGCCACGTAAAAAACCTTACCACTGAAAATCAACAATCAGCCTCGGATGAGAGACCCCCTTTTGATGACGACCATTGCAAGCGAAATAAAGACTACGATTTAAGGGCATGCACCTGGAATGTCCGGACCCTTAATACCGCTGCCCAGCTGGTTGATGTACTCGCGAAAATAAAGGCTGACATCACCGCCGTCCAAGAAATGCGATGGACGGGACAAGGACAGACACGAGTAGGTCCTTGTGACATTTACTACAGCGGCCATATAAAGGAGCGCAAGTTTGGTGTTGGATTCGTGGTGGGAGAGAGACTTCGTCGCCGAGTAGTATCATTCACTCCGGTGAATGAACGTCTAGCCACAATCCGCATCAAAGCGAGGTTCTTCAACATATCGCTGATTTGCGCCAACGCCCCGACGGAAGAGAAGGCCGATGTGACCAGAGATGCCTTTTATGAGTGCTTGTAGCGCACTTATGAGAGCTGCCCCCGCCACGATGTCAAAATCGTGCTTGGCGGCTTTAACGCCAGAGTGTGCAAAGAAGGTATCTTTGGCACTACAGTCGGTAAATTCAGCCTCCACGACGAAACATCCCCAAATGGGTTGAGGCCGATTGACTTCGCCGGGCCCGAAATGGTTATCTGTAGTACTAGATTCCAGCACAAAAAGATTCATCAAGCCACCTGGCTGTCTCCGGATCGAAACCACCAACCAGATCGATCATGTTGTGATAGACGGAAGACACGTCTCCAGTGTTTTAGATGTGCGTGTGCTCCGAGGTCCTAACATCGACTCGGACCACTATCTTGTTGCAGCCAAGATTCGCACACGCCTCTGTGCAGCAAAAAACGCACGCCAACAAACACAAGGAAGGTTCGACGTCGAGAAGCTGCAATCATAACAGACAGCCGAACGATTTTCTATTCGGCTTGCACTCCTGCTCTCTGAGAGCACTTGTCAACAACTCGGTATAAGGGAAATGTGGGACGGCATTTCAAACTCCTTACGTACAGCTGCAACCGAAACCATTGGTTTTCGGAAAGTGCAAAAAAACAGCTGGTACGACGAGGAGTGCCGTGTCGCAGCGGAGAGAAAACAGGCTGCGTACCTCGCAACGTTACGATCGACCACAACACGTGCGGGATGGGATAGATACCGAGAGTTGAAAAGGGAAGCGAGACGCATTTTCAGACAGAAAATGAAAGAGGCCGAAATGCGTGAGTACGAAAAGCTTGATAAGCTGGCCGACAGGGGTAATGCTCGAAAATTCTACGAAAAAATGCGGCGGCTTGCAGAAGGTTTCAAGACCGGAGCATACTCTTGTAGAACCCCCAAATGTGATCTAGTCACCGATGCCCAGAGCATACTTAAATTATGGAGGGAACTCTTCTCCAGCCTGCTGAATGGCAGTGAACGCACAACGCCAGGAGAAGGCGAACCCGATTCCCCAATCGATGACGATGGAGCAGACTTTCCATTGCCCGACCAGGAAGAAGTTCGAATAGCAATTGCCCGCCTGAAGAATAACAAAGCGGCAGGGGCCGACGGATTGCCGGCCGAGATATTCAAACACGGCGGCGAAGAACTGATAAGGAGCATGCATCAGCTTCTTTGTAAAATATGGTCGGACGAAAGCATGCCCAACGATTGGAATTTAAGTGTGCTATGCCCAATCCATAAAAAGGAGACCCCACAATCTGCGCCAACTACCGTGGGATTGGCCTCCTCAACATCGCATATAAGGTTCTATCGAGCGTATTGTGTGAAAGATTAAAGCCCACCGTCAACAAACTGATTGGACCTTATCAGTGTGGCTTCAGACCTGGAAAATCAACAACCGACCAGATATTCACCATGCGCCAAATCTTGGAAAAGACCCGTGAAAGAAGAATCGACACACACCACCTCTTCGTCGATTTCAAAGCTGCTTTCGACAGCACGAAAAGGAGCTGCCTTTATGCCGCGATGTCTGAATTTGGTATCCCCGCAAAACTAATACGGCTGTGTAAACTGACGTTGAACAACACGAAAAGCTCCGTCAGGATCGGGAAGGACCTCTCCGAGCCGTTCGATACCAAACGAGGTTTCAGACAAGGCGATTCCCTATCGTGCGACTTTTCCAACCTGCTTCTGGAGAAAATAGTTCGAGCTGCAGAACTAAATAGAGAAGGTACCATCTTCTATAAGAGTGTACAGCTGCTGGCGTATGCCGATGATATTGATATCATCGGCCTCAACACCCGCGCCGTTAGTTCTGCTTTCTCCAGGCTGGACAAGGAAGCACAGAAAATGGGTCTGGCAGTGAACGAGGGCAAAACGAAATATCTCCTGTCATCAAACAAACAGTCGTCGCACTCGCGACTTGGCACTCACGTCACTGTTGACAGTCATAACTTTGAAGTCGTAGATAATTTCGTCTATCTTGGAACCAGCGTAAACACCACCAATAATGTCAGCCTAGAAATCCAACGCAGGATAGCTCTTGCCAACAGGTGCTACTTCGGACTGAGTAGGCAATTGAGAAGCAAAGTCCTCTCTCGACGAACAAAAACCAAACTATATAAGTCACTCATAATTCCCGTCCTGCCATATGGTGCAGAGGCTTGGACGATGACAACAACCGATGAGTCGACGTTACGAGTTTTCGAGAGAAAAATTCTGCGAAAGATTTATGGTCCTTTGCGTATTGGCCACGGCGAATATCGCATTCGATGGAACGATGAGCAGTACGAGATATACGACGACATTGACATAGTTCAGCGAATTAAAAGACAGCGGCTACGCTGGCTAGGTCATGTTGTCCGAATGGACGAAAACACTCCAGCTCTGAAAGTATTCGACGCTGTACCCGCCAGGGGAAGCAGAGGAAGAGGAAGACCTCCACTCCGTTGGAAGGACCAAGTGGAGAAGGACGTGGCTTCGCGGAATATCAATTGGCGCCACGTAGCGAAAAGAAGAAACGACTGGCGCGCTGTTGTTAACTCGGCTATAATCGCGTAAGCGGTGTCTACGCCAATAAAGAAGAAAAAGAAGAAGAGAAGATTTAAGGTCTGTCGAAGAATGGCTAGCGAACTGTCGTATAAATGTGACTGAGCATAAGTAAGCATGTTACGTTAGCGCTAAGACCAAAAATGTGCCCGGCAGTAAAAATGAAAACATTTTAGTACCCCAAGCGAACGAAGTATCATATCTTGGTATTCACCTAGATAGAAGGCTTACGTGTAGAAAATACATCTCTAGTAAAATAACATGTATGAAGATTAGAGCAGCAAGTTTAAATTGGCTTTTAAATAAAAACTCTAAACTTAGCCGAGAGAAGAAAAGTGCTTTAGTATAATGCGGTTATAAAGCCGATTTGATCTTATGGCGTTAACTGTGGGGTACGACCTGTGCAACTAATATTGATATAATACAAAGATTCGAATCCAAAATGCTTAGAACAATAAAATGCTCGCCTTGGTACATGTGTAATGAAAATATCCATAATATTCCTATGGTAAAGAAAGAAGTTAAAGATAGGAGAATTAAATATGCAATATATCTAAACTCCTTTGTTTTAGTTTTGCAAAGTTGCTTGGCTCAACTCCAAATATGTGAACCCCATTACAATTGGTTGATTTTCTACCGAACATAACGATCTATCTGCAAGGACTAGTATTGGCATTTACGGATAATATCTTTGTGTTGATATCATGCCCTTGTGCCACAAATAAGTTAAACCGGGTCAATGCGTCATAACACCAAAACTGGACAAATTCGTAAAATATCGTAGCAAAATTAAGTGAAAGTATAACATTATATGTAATATATTAAAGCTTAGTGCCAAAATGCTTTCGATCCATGAATTACGTCAACATTCCTATACGTCATATTATGATTTTCATTAGTTCAGAATGAAATTCGGATTCGCCGACCTTTGGTTTTTTTCCTCATATACCCCATACATTAAATTTAGCTTTGATTGATATCACATACATATACGAGTACTATACATGTGTGCTCATGTAGGTTTATTATGCTGATCTTAACATTATTATTTCAGAGATACATTTTGATAATGTAGTAATGAAACGAAGTGAATCTAATTCTTATAATTGGGGTATTCACAAGGTGTCATAAATGCGTCATATTGTCATATTATTTTATGACTGTCATACCAACACTGTTGTTGTTTAACATGCACAATTAAAATATGACTGATACAACACTGCGTGGTATGTTTCTTGAGTTCGCTACTTTATCAGCTGTATTTGCTTACAAATACAACACTGCGTGGTATATTTCATGAGTTCGATGTTCTATCAGCTGTATTTGTTTACTTTCTTATTATTGGCGGTTAAGTGTTTGAAATTAATAAATTTAATAAATTTCGTTATTAATATGGAAGAAAACTACGATATTCAGGTAGAATTAGTTGAATATAAGCGAAATATGAAAATATTTTGATGTTTAATGTGGTTGCAAAATGATTTTATTGCAGTGTAAACCAAAACGCCGCCGTTTCAACCCGTTACATAAATTGGAATGCGGCAGAAGAAAAAGCGCTTGTGGTGTTCCTAGATTAAAAGAGTTTCGGGTTTGTCATTTTGGGCTAAAACAAAACAAGTCAAATAATTTTTTTTTAAGAAACCAACAGCTCAAAGCTTTTATGGTCGTTTCATCGAAGAGACACGCAGCTGACGGTAGGATGGAAAGTAGTGCGCGCAAAAGTACACCCAATATGCGCACTAATTATAACAAAGCAAAGGTGTGGGAAGGGTCGGCAGGCGCAGGAAGTATGGAAGGCGACACAATAAAAAATAAGTTTTAAGGAAATCCCTTTTTTTTTTAATTGTGACCATTATTTTATTCTATAGATACTTTAAAAAAAATTTGTTTTTTCTATGAAGAGTTGGACGATATTTTCGGCAGCGGATTAAATTGTTCTGCAGTAGTGGAAGACAGTTTGGTGACGCTGTTAGAAAGCGATTCTACAAGTCCATCGGGAGCAGAATGTGTGGTTGAAGCGGGCAGTTCAGTTGTAGCTGAAGAATTACAAAGTCCTGCGTTGAACGACAATGTGTGCACTCGAAGGCAGAAAGGAATATATTCCAAAACCGCCTTGTCAGATATTTTCCAGGTTCATGGCGAGATCGCAGAAATAAGGAAGCAAAAGCTTAAGATGGATGTTGCAGCAGGGAAAGGGAAATGTCAATCAAAGAAAAAGAATTAAAGTTAAAAAAAGAAATAGAATTTAAAAAAATAGAAATTAATGGCAAATTAGAAATTAAAAAAATGAAATTACAAATGCAGGAGAGAGTTGGCAATGGAAGAGTTTAGGCTAAAATATAAATAATTTTACAATGCACTACATTTTTAGTTCACTTTTGTTATGAATTTATTTTTATTATTATGTGTTTTTTTTATGTTTTAAATTAAGTTTTTATGTTATAAGTTTTGTTGTGGTTTTAACAGTTAGTGCCTTCTGAAGAATACGAAAATGAAATTATAAATATTACTAACCCAAAAAAATTAAAGAACCAAAATCAAAAATATAGTTGGATTATAATTAAGCAAAATAATCATGCATTTTATTAACTTGTATGGATTAAAGAACAAAATATATACATATGTGTATAAAAGTATTAAATATTTTGATTTTGCATATAACAAGCAAGCAATTTCTCATACTATTTTCTGATGATAAAAGGGAATTGAGACATCAAAAACTTCATTGCTGTTTTCATTATCGATATCCGAAACTGATTAACATGTTGTGGATACAAACACACCATAATCCAGTCATTGCATTCCTTCTTATTTGACGTTGAAAGCATTCTAAATTTAAGCTCTGCAACTACCGAATTTCTTTTTCAAAGACCAAAACAATTCTCAGTATTGCAGTATTTGGAAAAATACGCATTGAATAAATCCCCTTTCTTCTTTTCTATGTGCTTATGTTCTATATTTGCCGAAAGGCGTTGGTAAATATGGTTTCAGTGGATAGGCACCAGAGAACTGCAACGAGTAATAAATTTTTGTTTATACTTAAGTACTGATCCATTCTCTGTCTGATTCCTGCCAGTTCAGTTCATGGCCAAAACAAGCGAACTGCTTAAAACCGCGAAAAAACAACTTTTATTTTACATTGGTTATCCCGGGGTTTTTATGAACGTTCGATAAAACAAAAAACCCCCAAAAAAGGATGAAAAACCCTTGTTTCCCAAAGGGTGCCCGGGGCAGCCGGTTTTTTGAATTCACCCCAAACACTGATTTTTTTTATGCATTTCCCCCCTTTTTAACAATGTTTTTTTCCACGGATGTACCCCATGTGAATGATTTAAAAGTAAAGGGGAAAAATTTTTTTCTTTGTTTATCTAATTGTTTAAAAGAAAAAAATTATTCTAGGGCCCCCAAAAAAATAAAACCGGTGCCCAAAACAACTCAACAAAAGCAAAAACACGGGCAAAAATTATAAAAGGGTTTTTAAAAAACCTTTTTAATAAATATCTTTTTTTTGGGGAAGGTAACAAAGGGAAAAAAGGAAGAGCTTTTTTAGTTTTCCCCTTTACACCCCCTTTTTTGATCCCAAAAACCCACAATCCACAAAAAGAAAACGGGGGTTAAAACCCGGAAATTTTAATTTTAACTTAAAAAAAAAGGGGATAAAAAGGGAAATAAGTGAAAAAATGTCAGCTAAACCAAAAGCAGTTTTTACCATTACTGTTAATAAAGGAAGACCATAAAACCCGTTCAAAGGGAAAAAGACCCCCCGATCCCCCCGACGAAAAACGCTCAGACGGGAAAAGTTCTACCAAACAAAAAAAGGGACCCCAAAAACACGGTTTTCGAAAGATGTGCCCCGAATTAAAATAACGTCACAATGCCAAAAAGGTTGGCAGCCGTTTCCCAGGTTGGCCCCCCAGCAAAAAGAAAAGGGGGAGCGAAGGAGGGGAACCCAATTTTGATCTGGTCACCTTTTAATAGAAGAGCAATTGCGCTCCCCCATGCCCAAAAAAAGGTTTTGTTAACCCAACTTTGGTAACATAACGAAAAGATCTCGCAACTAAAAAACAAGCAGAAAAGGGGGGTTTGAAGTCGCTATCCATAACCGCCCAGGCGAGAGAGTCGCAATTGCGCTCACTGAAGAACCAATGGTTGGAGAACCAGACTCTCCAACAGGCACAAACGGTCATGCATCGAATTCGCCAAAAACACGAGCAAGAACAAGTTTAATTGGTCAGTTCATACGATCGGTAATAAGTTCTCAAATGTTAGAAACTACGGCAAAGTCGCCAACAACAATAATAAACGCTGTTGTGAAAGGGCGCGATAATAAGGCAACAACAAAATATCAATGGAGAACGGTGAGATGCTAATAATAAGAAAGTCAACCAGAAGCCAGCAAAATTGCAAAACAAAACCACAAGCGACATTAATTTCAAAAAGAAATAGGGGACCTTTCTATGCGGAGATCCTAAGGAAAATTAAGTCCGATTCAACACTTAGCGGATTCGGAAATAACGTCACTAAGATACGTAAAACGCAAAACGGTGAAATGTTGCTGCAGCTAAGCGGGACTGCGATCCCAACCGACTCCCAGGAGAACAGCAGAAGTGTCTAGGGGATCAAGCCCACATTAAACTTCTGACCCCAGGAGACTCTGCTGGAGTGCAAAGATTGAGAAGTTACAAGCCACGGAAGAGTCCTTTACGCCCTACAGAAAGAATTAGGTAACACTGAACTGCGATCTCAACAATTAAAACTTAGAAAGTCCTATGGACACCCAAACAGCTCCTCATTAAACTCCTAAATTGAGGCAGCTATAGACAGCTTCTACTGACTAGGAAGATGAAAGTTGGATGGGTAAATTGCCGTATTCGAGAATACAAACAACCACAGCAGTGTGCTTAAAATGTCTCCGATTATGGACACACTGCGAAAACCTGCAAAAATGGACAGATCCAGACTCTGTAGAAAGTGTGGCGAAGGAGGCACCATGAGCAAAGGACTGCAACAACAAGCCAAAATGTTTGCTCTGTGAATGCCGGTAGAAAATCGATCACTTTACTGGAAGCGTCAGGTTAGAGTATACAAGAAGGCAGCTCAGCAGGTAATGTGAGGTTTCTGCAATTGAACGCAAACCACTGTCAAACGGCTCACGACTTATTAAAACAGTCCAGTTGCCGAAAAGCAGAATGATGTGGTTCTACTGGCGAACCATATAAAATCGAACAAGGCGTAACCTGGATA
The DNA here is from genome assembly GCF_024586455.1 of Bactrocera neohumeralis. NCBI lineage: Eukaryota > Metazoa > Arthropoda > Insecta > Diptera > Tephritidae > Bactrocera > Bactrocera neohumeralis. The sequence goes on from NW_026089622.1 coordinate 28,746,564, forward strand.
AGTGACACTTGAAGGAAAGCGATTTATAATGTAACCCTAATTTCGCGCAACTGGAAGCACCTATATTTCTGATGGTTTTTGTTCGATCAACAACTAATGATATTAATGTATATAGCTGCTACTTGCGCCAGCCTCAACATTGAAGAATATCGTCGTATTATCGGCTAACCCTGGTGGCCCCGATGCAGAGAGGCAAAATGAGAAAGTTATAATAGCTGGTGACTTTAATGCCTGGGCTATCAGTGGGGATACCAAAAGAACCAACAGCAGAGGAAAAACCTTACTAGAAGCTTTTGCTTCTCTTGATCTCAGGCTTTTAAATGCTGGCAAGCAATGCACATTCAACAAGGTGGCGGACAATCTGTGATAGACCTAACGTTCATACCTCGAGCTTAGTTCGCAAATCTCACTGGGAAGTTATTGATCATTAACGCTTTTAGCGATCATTATGCAATCATATTCGAAATAAATACCACACACGAACGACAGCGTTTACCGACCAGCAAAAAAGTAACTGGCGACCCGCAACGTTCGACCGAACCTTTTTGTAGAAGTCTTCAGGCCAACTACTCTTCCCGACAATTTGTTGTCAGCTAACAAACTCTTACGATTATGAGCGGTATGAAGCGCATGTGACGCTTCAATGTCTAAGTTATCTCGACGCAAACACCATTCCCCAGTGTATTGGTGGAATGAGACGATCGCCAGGAGTTACGCAAAGAGAATGCCAGCAAGCAAAGGCGATTATACCAAAGGTCGTGTACACCTGGGTTAACCACTCTCCAAAAACATTTTAAGGAGAAAAAACTACTTAAAAATCAATTAAAAAAGCAAACAGGAATGCTTCGCTTAAACTGTGCGACGATGTCCCGAAAACAACGCTTGGGGACTCGCTTACAAAACGGTAATGGAAAACTACGCACTGTTGAAATACCTACCCCCCTTTATAATTGAGAAATTGTCGGTCCTCTTCCCTATCCAACCCCCACTCCATCAGGAGATCGTGAAGTACACAAACCCAGGCTATCAGCTGTTGTTTCGAATGAAGAGTCAAGAAGCATGCAAACAGGTAAACCCATCTAAACCCCAGGACCAGATGGAATTCCGAATGTGGTGCTAAAAAACAGCGATTACTACAAACATAGACCCCTTTCCGAGCCATGTAATACATGCATCCAGGAAGACGCTTTCCCACCATATGGAAAAGGCAAAACCTGATGCTGTGCCGAAAACTATTGGACAATCACCGAACCCATCCCTTTCGGCCTTTGCATGGTAGACTGCGCTGGAAAAGATTCTGGAGCGGATCATATACCAACGGCTAAATAAGGCAATCGACGATGCCGGTGGGTTATCACCCAACCAATTCGGATTCAGAAAAGCAAGATCCACAATTGAAGCTGTAAATTTAGTAAAGACCATGGCCGAACGGCTATCAGTGGCAAAAGATGGAAAGGAGGCACAATACAGTACTGTAGTTTATAACTGGATGTAAATGCCTTTAACTCGACATCCTGGCATTGTTTTTGCAGTGCACTAAAAGCTTCTCCGTGCCTCAATGCCTTTACAACATAATACTAAGCTATTTCGAGGATAAATTTTCCAGCTAGTGTTGTATGAAGGTTCTAAAAATATAAAGTCTCTCGGTGGAATACCCCAAAGGATCTGTTCTTGAGCCACTACTATGGAACGTCATGTACGATGGAGTACTGCGGCTGAAAGTACCGAAAAACGTTCATATTATTGGGTTCGCAGACGATATCGCTGTTGTGGTCATAGCAAAACATATATACGATATAGTTTCGATAACCAACAGAACAATAGTGTTAATAAGCGAATGGCTCGGAAACTAACCGGACTGAACCTAGCGGAGAGCAAGACCGAAGCGGTACTCATCACTGGCAGAAAGTCCGTGAAGTTGCCACGTTCAATGCAAAGGGATTAAGCATCGACACAACCGGCAATTAAATATTTGGAATCATACTCGATGCAAGGATGTCCTTTAAAGAACACTTAGCGTACACAGGCGAAAAAGCTGCAAGTGTGCAGAGCCTGACCAGGTTAATGTCCCAATCCCGTGGGCCAAAGCCAAAATAGGAAGACGACTGATAGCTGGTATACTAAAGTCAGTCGCGCTGTTCGGCGTCAGATATGGGAAAAGCTCTAGAAGTAAAATCATATCGCCGTGGCCTTTTTTCGATATATGCCACTTGCGCACCAAGAGTATGTTCTGCGTTCCGCACAGTATCGGAAGATGCTGCTCTGATTTGCGCTTGCACACTCTTTGACCTCCTGGCCAGGAGATACAATGCTGTACAAATGACGGGTTACCGTACAATACATCAAAAAAATAGCAAGGGCTGAGACAGTAGATCAATGGCAAAAGCGCAGGGAGAGAAAAAGCGAAACGGTCAGGACATTCCGGTTGATCCCCAATGTCGAACTATGGCTAAATAGACCACACGTGAGGTAGAATTTCTCACGTAACTCAACTTCACAGGGCATGGCTGCTTTAAAGCATATTTGAAACGGTTCGGGCACGAAAATAACGACAAATGTGATTGCGGAGGCAATACCGTCGAAAATGTGGAACACACCTTCTTCCAGTGCCCAAAATACATATAAGCTTGAGAGGCAATACCTAAAAGATGCGTTCGGTGTAGACCCAACTCCGAAAATTTGGTAAGCCAAATGGTCGAATCGACAGAGAAGTGGAAAGCTGCTGGCGAAGCAGCCAGGGTAGTGAAATCCCAACGTGCCAGCGAACAGCGGCGGAGAACACACAAACGTTGACGTGACGGAAGGGTTGGCGACGAACAATGTACGAGGGGGTTATCAGACCAACAGGTGGGGCTGGTAAATGCAACTTGTAAATGAATGCATTTGACCATCACGATTACGATGATACCATAGATTTACTCGTAGATTTACTTATAGTTTGACCAAAGTTTCACATCAATTCAAGCAATCGTCGTAAATGCTATGAACTGACATGATACGATTGAAACCGAAGCCAGCCATACGTTTACACGATCGTGATTGCCGAAGAACAGATTGTTCGTGTCGCATCCGGTCAGTTGACGCTGAATTGATTAACAATGTTGTCTATGCTGAACTGAATTGATTTCAGTGTGTTTTTGGCACGACTGTTTGTGCTGATTTTATCATACTGCTTGCAGCTCTCTCGATAGGCACTATCTCCGCGACCCACTGCGATGTCGACAAGATCGTTCCGATGCTTTGGTAGTGAACAATTTGAAAATATTTTCGTATCTTGTACACTGCCTGGGTAACCAATCGTCACCTGTCTTATGCGCAATTTATAGTCACAAATCGCTTGTAGTTTTACAGAGTATTGACGTTTACGCGAATAGAAAATTGCATGGTGCATAACTGGATCTTCAGCTAATTTTATTTCGGAACCATCGATGTAACCCACACACCCTGGCATTTCTTTCGCAGTTGCGGACACAATTCCCAGTCCTTCTCTTTCATTGGACCAGTATAAAAACTCATTTTTTAATCGCAATTTGGGTTTAAAAATTCGTTGCGTTACATTTTTAATAGTGTAAGCCGAAATGAACGCTTCTTCTGTTGCTCAGCAAACAGCTCATGCTGATCAAAAAAACTTTCAATAGCTTCGTCTTCTTCGTCACCTGGCAAAGTATAAATATTTGTATTTAATGAAGAAAATATGCAAATACTCATGATTCAACTCTAATAGAGCCAATGCATGATTTTCACCAAAGAAGCTATAATTTTATTTTTCTGATCCTTCTCAGTGCATTTCTGTCTTCTTAATTTTTTCACCATCAGCTGATTAAGTGTAGAAATATGACCAAATATGACATACAACAGTTAAGTGTGCTCACAAGTGTCGTATTTTTAAGAATATTAAATATGACATAAGACATACAACAAAGCGTGTGAATTGCCTAAATATATATTACATATGTAACATAAGTCATTAAAATCCTAAATTTGATTGTATTCCCATATGTTTGGAAACACCTGAGCGTATTTCCCGTCTTTGATCCGTGTATGTTCGGTTATACCTGAACTTACCCTTGCTAACTTGTTTTATACTGCCAAGCAGTTGCTAAAGGAGGTATTATAGTTTATATATATATGTATATTCTCTGTACCACTATAACATTATAAAACAAAGTCACTTTTCTGTCCTTATGTCCCCTTAAATGTTTAAATCTTGAAAACTAAGCAACTGATTTTGATACAGTTTTTTTTTAATGATAGATTGCTTGAAGAAGAAGGTTTAGGTCATTATAATGTAAAGAAATATAAAGGGGGCGTGGCACTCTGACAAAATGTGGTAAAAAACCATAAATTTTTTGTTTACATGCATACATCGCAAGAGATCACGCCGATTAAAATGGAAACTTTTACTTACGAAGTTTAACTTTGAAATATTGCCTTCGTTCTGCATCAAAAACATAGTTGATTCATTTCTTATTTAACCAAAATTGTTTAAACAAAGAGCAACATTTTCAAAAAAACTGTTTGTGTGTTCGTTCGCTGTCAAGCCGAATGAAACATTAAGAAGTTATGTGAATCTCACCTCATTCGTGTTAGATAGATCATGTGGTGAAGAACTCAGTACAATACAGCAACACACATATATGTAAGTACATGTGTACGAATCTCTCGCATCATTAAATTTCGGACGTATGTATATATGTATTTCGAATTCATATCGATTATTGCACCGTATTGAATTTCCATGCAATTAGGGTGTTTGTGGAATCCTGAACTCGTTTCAAATTTTATTCGTGCGTACAATATTTATGCATTACTAACAGCCCCCATCTGATGACGATGAACGGGCAATTTCCATTGCCGTCATGAAGTTCGGGCCAAGAAATTGCCGCCTGAAAGAACAACAAAGCGGCACGGGCCGACGGTTACCGGCCGAGCTTGCTCCCGACGGCGGCGAAGAGCTGATAAGAACATGCATCAGCTTCTTTGTAAAGATATGGTCGGACGAAAGCGGCGCTTAACGCGTTTGGAATTTAAGTGTGCTATGCAATCCAAAAAGGAGACCCCACAATCTACGCCAACTACCGTGGGATTAGCCTCGCAACATCGCATATAAGGTTCTATCGAGCGTATTGTGTGAAAGATTAAAGCCCACCGTCAACAAACTGATTGGACCTTATCAGTGTGGCTTTAGACCTGGCAAATACACAACCGACCAGATATTCACCATGCGCCAAATCTTGGAAAAGACCCGTGAAAGGAGAATCGACACACACCACCTCTTCGTCGATTTCAAAGCTGCTTTCGACAGCACGAGGAGCTGCCTTTGTACGATGTCTGAATTTGGGACCACATCCCCGCAAAACTAATACAGCTCTCTAAACGTTGAGTAACACGAAAAGCTCCGTCAAGATCGGGAAGGACCTCTCCCAGCCGTTCGATACCAAACGAGGTTTCAGACAAGGCGATTCCCTATCGTGCGACTTTTTCAACCTGCTTTTGGAGAAAATAGTTCGAGCCGCAGAACTAAATAGAGAAGGTACCATCTTCTATAAGAGTGTACAGCTGTTGGCGTATGCCGATGATATTGATATCATCGGCCTCAACACCCGCGCCGTTAGTTCTGCTTTCTCCAGGCTGGACAAGGAAGCACAGAAAATGGGTCTTGACAGTCATAACTTTGAAGTTGTAGATAATTTCGTCTATCTTGGAACCAGCGTAAACACCACCAACAATGTCAGCCTGGAAATCCAACGCAGGATTGCTCTTGCAACAGGTGCTACTTCGGACTGAGTAGGCAATTGAAAAAGTAAAGTCCTCTCTCGACAAACAAAAGCTAAACTCTATAAGTCGCTCATAATTCCCGTCCTGCTATATGGTGCAGAGGCTTGGGCGATGACAACAACCGATGAGTCGACGTTACGAGTTTTCGAGAGAAAAATTCTGCAAAAGATTTATGGTCCTTTGCGCATTGGCTACGGCGAATATCGCATTCGATGGAACGATGAGCTGTACGAGATATACGACGACATCGACATAGTTCAGCGAATTAAAAGACAGCGGCTACGCTGGCTAGGTCATGTTGTCCGGATGGACGAAAACACTCCAGCTCTGAAAATATTCGACGCAGTACCCGCCGGGGGAAGCAGAGGAAGAGGAAGACCTCCACTCCGTTGGAAGGACCTGGCTTCGCTTGGATTATCCAATTGGCGCCTCGTAGCGAAAAGAAGAAACGACTGGCTCGCTGTTGTTAACTCGGCTATAATCGCGTAAGCGGTGTCTACGCCAATTAAGAAGAAGAAGAAGAAGAAGAAGAAGAAATACATTGTTGATTTAATATGAATATTTTTGAAGATATTACATCAGTAATTTTCTTATGTTTCTAAATGGTAAGTATTTACATATTTTTTACTGCGGCACATATTAATAATATGGCAATTTGTGAATAGTTAATCATACATATAGAACTGAGTAAATTTTGTACTGAAATTATAGAGTCATGTCACGGAAGACGTCGTTGGACAGTTCGAAGTACAGTAGACACTTCAAAACTACGTTCAGCAAGAGATGAAGAATCGTCAACGGAACGTGAGGCTCACCTTAGTCAGGCTCGGGACAGATATAGAGCTGAGATAGAGAGAATCTTCAGTAGAGCGTGAGGTTTGCCACAGCCGGGATCGAGATAGGCATACGGTTCAGAGAGCCAGAGAATCGTCAGTAGAGCGTGAGGCCCGATTCAGTCAGCTTCGGGAGAGATATAGAGCTGAGAGAGAGAGAGGGAATCTTCAGTAGAGCGTGAGGCTCGCCGCACCCGAGATAGGGATAGACATCGAATACAGAGAGCCAGAGAATCATCAGCACTAGTTACTAATTCATGGGTAAGTAAAGAAAATTCTGCCCTGAACTACGATCCTTTGATTCTTACAAGGACGATCGTATAGTATCAATAGGTACTATGTCAGTAGTGTGTGAACATCGCTTGGCATTGAAATTCAAGGACGAATCGAAAGGCATGTGTTGCTTCCAAGGAAATGTCAAATTAGAAGAAATTCTCCCTCCACCTGAACCACTTCACTCTCTTCTTACGGGTGATCATCAGAAATCTAAACAATTCATGGGCAATATACGCCGTTATAATAATACATTTCAAATGACCTCTTTTAAGAGTACGCAAGTAGTTGAGCGTGGGTTCATGCCTACATTTAAAATTCAAGGGCAAGTGTACCACTTAGCTGGGAGCTTGCTACCACTTCTACCCGATGATCACAAATTTCTGCAAATATATTTTATTGCAGATCCAGATACACACACATCTACGCGGTGTTCAAGTGTTGCACAGCCAATTGATAGAAATTTGATTAGATCTCTCCAAGATATGTTACATTCTCATAATTGCTACATACAGTCTTTCAAAACTGCGATTGAGAGTGTTCCAGCAGATACTAAGAACTTTAATGTCGTAATCCATGCAAATAAAGTTCCTGTTGGAGAACACAGAGGACGAAACAATGCGCCTTCCACGAGCGAAGTAGCAGTGGTGATAGCCGGACAGCAATTTGA
>NW_026089622.1:28754217-28863163 GCF_024586455.1 Bactrocera neohumeralis
TCTTATGGTCGAAGGTCGCTCGAGGTCTGAGCTAGAGCGGGCGGGAGGAGATCTCTTAGAGAAGGTTAATTCTTGGGGTTTAGGTGTGGTGGTCGACATATCGATGGACAAAACGGTGACAATGCTACTGAAAGGTAGATTGCCATCGGGTCGTCCGCCGATTGTCCGTGTGAACGGGGTCAGCATCAGATATGTGACGCAAGTCAAATATCTGGGACTGACCATGAGTGAAAGGATGTGTTTTACTCCACACTTGGCGAATGTAAAGGAGCGACTGCAGGCAACTGTAGGCAAAATACGACGGATTTTGAGGAGCGATTGGGGTGCTGTTCGCACCATATATCGTGGCTTGTTTGTGGCCTGTGCCACTTATGGAGCCCCTGTATGGTGGGAGACAGCCACGACTGTCTGGGGGTCTCAAAAACTCCTCTCAATCCAGCGTTGCATGATGCTTGCTTGTTTGCCTGTATGTCGCACTGTCTCAATGGATGCGATGCAGGTCTTGTTAGGTGCACCCCCTCTTTACCTGATTGTCATACAGCGTGCTGTTGCATTCAGGTTAAAAAGGGGCTTGAGTGTGTCATTGCTGCGAAATGATTGGATTTCTGACGATGATGTGGAGAGGGAGGGATACCTAGGGAGCAAGAGGCTCCTAGATGATAGGGTTAGATGTAGGTGGAAAGAACGTTGGGACAATAGTCCTAACGCCCGAGTGACGTACGAGTACATTCGGACGTGGGGTTCGTTGTGGATAACCCAGACTTCAGATTTTGTCTGAGTCTCGGTTTCCTGCTTACGGGGCATGGGCCTCTGAATGCATTTTTGCATCAGAGGCACCTATCGGATACGTCGGGGTGTTTTTGTGGGGCAGTTTTAGAAAACTGGTCGCATTTAATTGAGGAGTGCCCGATGTACTCGGACATTAGGGATCTGGGTGGTATGGGGATTAGCTGGACGGATGGACGATTAGATGTTAGTGGTGTGATCTCCACTAGTCGGAATACCGAACAGTTAGGGTCGTTTGCGCGTGAATTATTTAAGCGGCGAAGGCGGTTAGCTGGAAGTTAGGGTTATTTTTGTATGATTGGGGTGTGTAAGTGATGTGTGTGTGGGGTCCAACCCCTGGCCACCAGTCCAGAGCCGTATGGAAGCTCAACTGGTAGTAGTTTCGGCTACGAGGTCTGACCGGAGACTTAATTCTGGTACCACGGGGAGCAGGAGCCCTTGGAGTTCGCTCCAACCTGCTCGTGCGGACTGGCCCCTCGAGGAGTATCGTGGTGGTTGTGGTTGAAACCCAAATCGTGGGAAGAACTGACTTTGTCAGTTGAATGTGGAGTTGCATTGCAACCGGGTGCCGGACCCAAAGCACGGCAGAGGTTTTAGATGGGCCTCGAACCCTACCAAGGTGGTTAGTGTGTCCATTCCACACTGCCAATTGGCACTGAAAATGCTTTGCATTCTCAGGGCGCTGATCAACGCATTGATTTGATCCGCTGTGCTTTTGAGCGCCGTGGAGTAAGGCTGTCGTCAGCAGGTGCCCACGTAAAACACACCGGACGTTGTCAACAGTGACGCGAGAGCCAAGTCGCGAGTGCGACGACTGTTTCTTTGATGATAGGAGACATTTCGTCTTGCCCTCGTTCACTGCCAGACCCATTTTCTTTGCTTCCAGTTTGGAGAAAGCAGAACTAACGGCGCGGGTCTTGAGGCCGATGATATTAAAATCATCACTGAACTACTTACTGCTTATAAAAAATGGGCTGCAACATGTCCCTTAATATACTTTCTGGACTCCCATTTGGATTTTTTTCCGCAAATTTAGTTGACGTAAGTAACGAACATGGGGGACAATTCCATCAAGACATTTCTGCTATGGAGAAACGGTACCAAGGCAAGTGGAGTGCCAGATACTCCAAAAACAAAATATCGACTTTAACAGTTTAAGATAAAAATCCACATAACAAAAAACCTATAGATGATAGAAGAAATCTGTAGCTATTTTCTGTATTTGTGGCAATTTATACATAATAAACACTTTGTTCCGTGCATGGCACAAAATACAAATGTATTTTTGTTTACCAGTGCTATTAGAGAAATCATTCGGTGCGAAGTCAGGACTATTTGGTGGAGGACTCTTTCAGTTGATGTGTGAGCGCTTGCATTATCCTGGTTTTCTAGAAAAACAACTGGCAAACAATTGGTTGTGTACCGCTCAGAGTCTACCGTATACGTTGTTAACGTTTTTCCAAAAAAAAATGCTTGGAAGAGCTTCGTGCGAGTTACATACTTATGTATAACCATCTACGTACCTAAATATCCGTTTTTAAATAAATATATGAAACAGAATTTGTTAATGTTAAAGACAAAGTTAATGTTAATGTTGCAGTAAACACGAAAATTATTGAGTGTGTATGGTTTTTCTTTTTTGCGTCATAACGACAGGAGCGATTTTAACAAAATTTGGCATGTAATTAGCTGACAGTGGGTTACGTTTTACTGGCATATATGTATGTACATATATATTTTCTAGTGTTTTTTTTGTTTAAAATATTTATATTTGCAAACAATTAGGTCGATACAAGTATATATTCTTTTATTTATAAATCAAACAGTATTGGATATTTTATTAACTCAAAAATCAATTTGGAAGGAAGCATAAGTTTTGCTTGAAAGAATTCATTATAATGATATACAATTTTCCGAGGGATTTAGAACGCCTCTGTCTTCTTCGCTACTTAGACCGGTCACCGGTACATTGGAAAGCTTATTCTTCACAATGCAAATTACTTGCAAAATCAAGGAGTTCGTTTTTAACAAATTAGTGTAGATTTTTGAATTCATTTTGTTTGGCACAAAGTATATGATTTTTGAATTAATTTTGCTTCGCACAAAGCATATGTTGGACGTCTCACATCCCTTCAATATTAATGAAGACCATCTGGTCCGTCCTAATTCAATTCGTTTTCATATTCGTTATATTTTTCATAAAATTCAATTTGTGTGTTTATGACGTTGCTTTAAGTATTGCTTAGGCACACGATATTTGATGCCTACGTTGTTTAGTGACATCTATACCAAGTTCCGCCCCAGTTGCTGAATGCGACCACTATACTCAGTAACACCTTAGTTATCTGAATTTTTCAGAAAATTGGTTATTGTGTATAGGAACCTCTGTGGCATTTTCCTTGAAATTTAAAAGAGTTTACTAATATTTGATGTATTAAACCTTTTTTCATGTACTATTACTTTAAAATTTGTATCCCCGTTTTTCTACTGATTTCTTTATTTGGTGCCAGCCAGAATAAAAATAGTTAATTTTGTACATATACTACTGTGATCAAATTGAAACTTATACTTCGCGTGTTTTTCTAATCGATAAAAAGTTTTTGCTGTAAGTTTGTAGTACTGATAGTGACATCTGTGCTTCACGTAAAAATATTCATTAGTATTTGAGATATGCATCGTTTTGTGAGGCTCTAAAGTTTTTTTTTTTTTTTTATATTGTATATTTTTTTTATTTTACTGCCATTGTAACTAGTTAACATAAAATAAACCAACGAACAATTTGTTGTGCTTATTATTATACAATAATAATAATACAATACTTATAATACAAAATAATTAATGGCGCTCTGCGTATAAATTGCAGAGAGTCTGGCTGCTGTATAAGGTACGGTTTTTTGTGCTTAAGCCTTTTTTTTTCCATTTGGGTCAAACCACGTCAAGCGTTCTACGAAAATTTCGCAAAATCATCGATTTTGAAAATTGGCAGTTCATTAGGAAAGGGACCAGACGCATACCCCGTGATATAAATATTTCGTCTACATATAATATTGTGAAGAAGCTGTTTTAGTATTTCACTGGTAATAAGATCAAATCCAAGTAATTTTTTAGACTTCAGTTTTTTTATTTATGCACATACCTCATCGTTATTTATTAGAGGAATTTCGGTATAATTCTCGTAAGTATGCGGTTCCATTTCTGCTACATTGGATGTGTCATACGGTTTGAAGATTCTTCAAGGTACTTATGTTCCGAAAAAAAACGTTTGCTTTCTCTATATCGCTTTGGCCCATGTCTGGTCTGCTTTTCTGATTGGATGATGCTGAGAGACGGGTCGAAAAAAATTTTTTGTATACTTCAAAAGTGAATAATCATTCCTATGGTCGTTAGATAAACTTTTCAGATAACAGCTGACAGTTATATTTTTAACTGCCTTTATCTTATTGAAAGTTTTTTACACAATTTGTTAAGACAACTTTTGTCAGATGGAGATCTTGTTTGTTGCCACTTTCGGCGTAATTGGTGTTTTTCTACCATCTCTTTAATTTCTTTGTTATACTTATGGCCTGCTGTGACGTTTCTTTTAAGGGGGTATTCTGGTTTAGAAGCCCGAATTTTAGGTATTTTTTTGACGCGATAAAAAAAAATCAAAAATTATTTTGATTATCCATTTTCTTACATGCTTTTTATTGATATTCTAAGAATACAAAAAATAAATAATATAAGAAAAAAAATTAAATTTAAAAAAATTGCAGGTCGGCGAAGTGGAGACTGATGAAACAATGGCTTGTCTTGGTGTGCAGGATATAAATCCTTTCCGTGAGCTAAAATGAAAATTTATGCGAAATCCGTGAAGAGTAAAAGTGTAGTTATCGCACTACGAAAAGTTTTTGAAAAAAAAATTTTTTTTACAAAATGATGGAGCTTTGAAAAAAAAGTTTCGTATTTTCCCTGTTTTTTTGTGGCTCGGAATTTTTCAAAAATAAAAGAAAAAAAATTCTTTCGAAAGCTCTTCGTAGTGCGATGCTATAATATATAAGAAAGCTCTGTGTAAAATTTCATGAGAATCGGTTGAGTAGAACTTGAGATATCATGGACACCGTTTCTAGAAAAGTAGTCCGAGTCGGAGTCACAAAATGAGCTGTAACTCGGAAAATAATTTGAATTTCGAGAAATCCTCTTAGTAGCATTTTCTTGAAGGAATGTACTATAAAAATATGCAAAAAAATCGAATTTTTCGAGTTTCTACACCAGAATACCCCCTTAATTGGTGTACTACTCCAGGCTGCATATTGATTTGTATTTATCAAATTCATGATTTCGTTATCTAGTTCGGAATCATAACTTATTTTTACGTGACTATCAACATTGAATAGCATTTGCTTAAAGTATTCCCAGTCAGTGTTTTTATTTGTTAGCGTAAGTGGATAACAACACTTTCGTGTAGTGTTAAATATACAGGTGAATGGTCAGAGGTCATAACCAAACCGCTTTCTATGCACATATGTATAATTTGAAGAGATATGTTCGGCAATGAAAAATCAATAAGATCTGGTGTTTTAAGTGGAACTGTTGGCTAATAAGATGGTGTTCCAGTACACATGATGCTGCACCCAGTCATTTGAAGAGAATTCAAAAACTCTCTGCCCTTTGTGGTCATAAGCCTCTATCCCCAGTGTTTCGCATTATAATCACCACCCATTATAACTCAGTTTTTATGGCTATTGATCAGTTCTAGATAGCTATGACATTTTATTTGATGTCTTGGGGGACTGTAAACTGCTGGAATGGACAAGTTGTCGTCACTATCTGTTGTTATCGTTATTGTTTGAAATGATTGCTACAAAAATTTCGAGAAAAACTGTTTACATATTTATTAAAAAGAAGGAAAATAATAATTACTTAGACAATTTAAAGATTACAGGGCGGAAACCGGTGATGACTCAAAGTAAATGTCTAAAATTAATAGGGGCAGTCATACAAAATTCTACAATAAGTTCCGTTAGGATTGCAGTAGCATATATTAACTTAATTCTATCCAAATCTAGTTTAATGACAAAAAATACCTCAGTCAAACAATTGTATACAGTGAGAACCACAAATGACCACAAGTTTGTGCTTCGTGTCTTTACATCTGCATAAGTATAGAAGTAGAAGAGAAATTTTAAAAACTTTTTTATCTCTTTAGTTCATGTTCAATTCCGAAAAAAATTGTCGAATACTAAAAAAACACATATAAAACTAAAGCAACTCACATGTTCTCAATTATGCACCTGTTATGTACCTATTCAAAAAAAATATCAAAGTTTGCCGTAAGTTTGCATTGTTCATGACTTAAATAAAAAAGTTTAAATAATATAATGCTTTCTCGCGCTTAATAACAACTTGTTGATAAATATAAAAATATTTTTTTAATAGTTATCACATTTATTTCATTGGCCTTCAAAACGAAGAAGGGTATGAGAGAACTTGTAGTCATCACAAGAGCAGGTCTTAACACGAAAGATATCAAAGGTGCTTAAAGTAAGCCAATCAGTGGTCGTAGGCGTTCAGAAAAGGCGACCTATCGTCCCCATATCACAAGTCAGAGGCCACAATAAAATTTTCACGGATGCAGACGCATGTCTTATGCTAAAACATATGAAAAGAAACAAGCATTTGACACCAAAGAACGTATTAAGAAATAAAAAAGCTTGTTCGTAAATGGAATGCTTCGACATTGGCTATACCGTAGCGGTAAAAAAATGAAAAACCTGGATTGTCGGTATCTAATGTTAAGGAACAGTTCAAATGCGTCAGAGAGCAAAAAAATTAGATAGCAGATGACTGGAAGCTTGTAATTTGGTCAATCGAATTTATATATTTTCAACCAGTTCGCAAACTACTTGTACATATATTGCTGGCATTGGCATTGGGGAGACCATGCAAAGGAACCATGTTACACAAATAGTGAAGATTGGTGGAAGAGACGTCTTGATATGAGGTTGCTTAGATTTGGATAGAATTATTAGTGGTGGTAACCAGCGTTTGAAAAACTACGCTACTCTCGTAGCATTTCATTTTACTCTTGCTACCGCTCTCACTTTGTCGGCAGCCACAGCATAGCTTTAGCATAACAATGTAAAGTATGTGCTCTACTCTGCTCCGAGTTTTGTTAGGTAAAAAACTATAGCTGGAGCGGGAGCAAAAATTAAAATCTGCGCTATGCTCTGGCGTAGCGGTAGCAAAAAATTGGGAGCGGTAGCACAGCAGAGCTAATGAAAATTTTCATGTGCTACAGCTCCCGCATGTGTTTGTTGTTTTTTTTCTTTATTGCTATTTTCTGTCATAATATTTGAATTAATTGAATAATTCAAACAAAAAAATGTTTTGCAAATCATTTTGGCACTTGGTGCGTCAAGTGACTTTATAAAACTAAAATCAAATATTTTAAGAAATATATTAATAAAGTGAGTTAGATAATAATTGAATAAATTATAATTTTTTTTTATTATGTAAATTATTTACCATTTTTATATTACCAAAAACATCATCTATTCCAAATGTATTACAATACTCAATTACTATGAATTTTCGAAATTAATTTTAACTACATATCGTCACCTGAAATGCAAAATAACGTAACAACATTTTCGGAAATTTACAGTGGCATGAATGAAACACGAAATAAAATAGAACATGAGTGAAACAAAATTTTAATATTGGTTAAAACTGGTTCATATATGAGCGCAGTACCTGAAAATATTGGACATATGTAATATTATGTATGTAATTTGAAGTAGTGAATCGTAATCAATAAGATACTGAATTTCGAATTTTTTGATGATACGTTATTTTTCATTTCAGGTGACGATATACTTTCCCCCTTTTTATATACATTTGGGTGTTTTTTTTTAACTATTAATTTTTTTCAGTCCCGTCACGAAATTTCCTTGGAAATACTCTAAAAAAAATTCCCTGAAAATTTTAGCCCTAAATATTAACATTAAGAACTGGACCAAGACATGTAAAAATTTTCCATAGAAAATACACTACAATCCTGATTTTTTATCTTTAACTTCCTACAGATCAGAGGTATTTTATGGCATCGCTTTGACTTTCATTGATCTTGACTCTCCTGGTGGTCTGAAAAAAAAAAACAAAAAAAATTCTTAATCAGTGAGGATGCTGTTATAGTCCCTACCTCAGGAAACACGAACAAAAAAAGTTTTTGAAAAATGGCGACTGTGTGAAAATAAAAATCATTTTTTACGCTTTTTTTGAAATTCCTGAATTTTTTTACTATATTAAAAACACAAATTTTGACACGATGCTTATAGGCACGATAAAGGATTATATAAAGAAGGTTCACACAAAATTTCAAGTAAATCCGTTGTATAGAACTTGAGATAATGCCGGTACCGTGTGGAAAAAAGTACTTTCGAGAAAAACGCGTTTAAAAAATTCGATACGGCCGAACCGGGCTAGGTGCTACGTCACTAAAGTAACTGTAGCTCTTAAAATAATTTAAATTTTAAAAAATCCTTTGGAGGATATGTTCTTAAGGGTCTAAACTTTAAATATATGAAAAAAAATCGAATTTTTAAAACTGGAGTAGAGTAAATTTAACTTCAGGCAGGAGAAAAGAACTATAGTGGAATCCCAGAAAAGCTAACTCGCGAGAAAGTTAAACCTTTGGCTAAGTGGACTGATTTTGAGCGTCCACATACTGTTCTAAAAAGGTAACTTTTGGTTTACTTTATTGAGCTTATCATGTTTTTCAAACCCAACTGTTTGTTTAACAAGAAAAATCACTGCTATGCATTCCCCGAAGTTCTATGTAAAAAATTACTGTCGGTGTCGCGAGGTCCACACGTAGTTTGTCATGAACGTTTGAACTTGTGAGTTTTTTATAGTCAGTGTGTTAAAAAATGTCAACAAAGCAGAAAAAGTTATTGCAAATCAGATTAAAATTTCGTCAAAAAGCTGAGATTTTAAGAAAAATCGATGAAGGTATATCGTTTGGCGTTGAATTATGATGTATCTAAGGCGGCCATCTCATAAATAAAGAAAAAACGTCATGGAATTTTGAAGGCAATGGAAAGCACAAACGAAGAGCCAACCAAGAAAACCTTACATAAATCGTAATATCCTTGCCTCAAGAACGCAAGGTTGTATAAACGGTTTTTAAGCCAAAGACATTGTGAAATGAGTAGTCCAATTTTAAAGGCAACAGCTAAGCTCGAATTTGCCAAATTGCACCCTGGAAAACAATTGCATGCAAGTAATGGATGGGTAGCAAATTTCAAGAAACGATACGGTTTCACGACTTAAAAATTTGTGGGGGGTTCCTCTCAAGCGACAAGTCAGAAATAACGCCATTAATTTATAATTTGCTACCAAAAATGCAGAACAATCTGGATTATTTTATCGTTTTCTGCCCAATAAAACAATTGTCGCGGAAAACGAAAAGACGGCACTTGGCCGAAAAATTGCTAAGGGTAAAATTACATTTATGTTGTGTGCGAACGCAGATGGTTCGCATAAGTTGAAACCATTGGTAAATCTGCAAACCCCCGTTGCGTCAAGGGATTTGAAAACCCATTACAATATGCTAACTCGCAAATGTCTTGGATGAATTCAGAGCTATTTTTCTGCTGGTTCCATCATTCATTTATTAAGAAGGTAAATTTATTTTTTTTTATCATTTTTAATTTTAAGTGTGCCAAAATATTTTTCAGGTTCGCAAATTTTCTGCTGAAAATAATTTACCACCCAGAGCATTATTGCTGATTGACAACTTTACTGGCCATACATAAGTCAATTGACAAGTTACAGTCAGATGATGGAAAGATTGTGGCAATGCTTTTACCACTTAACGTGACAGCTATTTTGCAAGCCATGGATCAAAGTCCTATTAGACTGCTCAAGTTACGATCCTGGGCTAAACTGTTATGGAACATTGTAGCTCAAGAAAGCGTTCCGGTTTAGAATATTTTGAAAGGATATTCAATTCGTGAAGTCTTCTTGCTTCTTAAATCTGCAAGGGATGAATTGCCAAGAGCTGTGCCAAAGCTTGGAGAAATATAAAACAGTTGGACGATGACCAATACGACAGTGAAGACGACACTGCTTACACTGATTAAATCAAATAGTTCTCTCGATTATACTCTTCGAGAGGTACAATCATTACAGTCCAAGGTGGATGTCAGCAGTAAATACATCGAAAATTGGAACGATGACCAAAATACGGAAGATGATGAAGATTTCGAAGTGTCTGACAATGAAATTGAAGAACCGGTTATCGAGGAAGATATGCAAAGAGGTGATTGCATCAATATCTTGATATAGTGGTATGAAAACAAGAATGATACAAATCAGATATCAGATCTTATTAATATGCGCTCAAATATTGTCAGGAGATATTACACAAAAGAAAAGAAACAAACAAGTCTCGACCACTTCTTTTAACCAGCCCTTACAAATTTATATGTACGTTAGTATGTATGTATAATGTGGAAAGTTTAAATTAAATCAAAGTCTCTGTTTTGTTATGAATAAAAGTGAGTCATGCGAGTCATAATTCGAAAAAGAAAAACATCTTGGGCCATTTTGGTTAACTGTTTCGCGATTCTTCTGTACTAACTTTTGTATTCAGAATTTTTACTAAGAATATAACACCAAGCATGTTTTAAACGACTACTGTATGGAGGAAGACTTAATCCAGAATGCCATCGGAAATGCCCTAAGACGAAAAGTAAAAACTTTTTGTACCGACTCTAACTTGTCAGAATGGATTTGGTAACTAGGATTCAATATAACAGAGCCTCATTTCAATATAGGCCTAACCAAAGTTGTAAAAAGTGTTTTCGTAACATAAGGATCTCTAAATTCTTTAGACCAACGTTTATCAAAACTGAGAATAGTCTTTGCTTTCAAGGTATCAATCAAAATTAAGGTTAGGTTCCTTAGTAACTCACTAATCAACAAAGTTAAAAACTCGCTCTAGTAAATAGTATTTATATTATTACATAAGGACATGGAAACCCAGATCTACAAGAAAAGCACATTGTCTTACATTTTTGAAAATTTAATGACAAATCATTTCTATCACACCAAGCTCCAAATTGTTTAAGTCTTCAGCAGTTAAGTGTGCAACAGACACCTTTCATCAATTGATGTACATGATTTAAAAAGCTATACATCGTCGGCATATAATAAAATATTTGAAAACTCAATGACAGAAGAGATATCGTTAAAAAATAAGATGAACAGGATCGGGCTAAAATGACTATCTTGTGGAACATCTGACACATTATGTTATATTATTAAGCAATATACTTATCCATTGAAGAAATATTGGTTGAACGCCCAGAAGATCAAAAATATGTTTAAAATCAAGAGATCTACTTAATCGAAAACCTTGGTGAAGTCAGTGTATATAATACCCGAACGCTTGTGTCCCCTAAAACCCAATGATACGTGGTTTACAAATTCAAGTAAATTTGTTAGAGTATATTTCCCTTTACGAAATCCATGCTGAGAAAAAGAAATTAACGGATACATCGAAAAAGTTATATTGTTCGCAATGAAAGCCTCAAAACGCTTAGACATACATACATATTTAATAGTTTTACAATACCCCTCTTAATTTCAATGTATGACTTAAGTCCCCTTTTATGCAAAGGATTATGAATGACTGTTTACTTATTGAAGAAAATATACATTGTTTAAGAGATGAATTAAAAATACTTGTCATTCATTTTTATTAAATTTATTTTTCATAGCGGACGAAATTCACGCAGTGCATAATGTTTCGAATAGTCGACAAGTGAACCAGTTCTATTAAAATATCCCCATAATAGTCAGGCCAATTTATAGTAGAAAGTAGCAACATATTGCTACAGAGTCTAATACAAGTAGTTTTGTTTACTTAACGGTTGTACGAGAAAAGTTGAAATTCGGTTGACTGTCTGTCTGAGTAGAAATTGAGGTACCTTGATGAAAATTGGGATGCGGGTTCTTTAGTACAAAACACGAGTTCGTAGATGGGCGTAATGGGACCACTACCATGACCACAAAATGCCATTGACCAAAATCTATAAAGTGCCGTAACTAAACACCTTATTAAGATATAGTAATTTCGCAGAGGGGATCGCAGTAGAAAGGGGGACCTGTGGGCATAAAATTTTAATTTTTTATTTGACATTCTTCTAAAATTCCCATAGTGGAAAAATGGGCGAATTCAGACTATAACGACGTTTACTTCCCATATAACATAATTTTAAATTTCATTTGACTTTTTCACTTTCCACTGTTCAAATCAAGAAATAAAAAATATAACGGGATAAGAATTTGCAAGAATAATGCCTTTCGAGTATGCCACCTTGTGACCAATGGTTTCCCAAATCAAAACAAAACTGTTAAGGCCTCACAAACTGAATAGTTTATTTTTGACCGAAAATATCGGTCAATATGTAAGATAGACAATTGAAATTCAGGCAGAATTCTTTCCTGACAGTGTAACTTTGTACATAAAATTGGACGAAAACTTGACCTACCTGCCATTTAACTAATATAAGGATTTTTGAACATCCGGCTGACCTTATTCCATGTGATTGATGATTGTGTGTAAGGTACTCGATACTACCCCGACTCACATATACTACATATGTATGATTTTCATTTTTCTAACAACCTTATTGCGAATATGTCGAATAGTGTAAGAGTTATATGTATATAGTACTCAGATCTTCTGGTTGACATTTTACTCCTTAAGGTATTTCCCTGGCTTTGATTCCTGCAAGCAGCAAGAGTATAAAATGTACGGTTGCATCCGAACTTAGCTCTTCCCTACTTGTTAGTTAGATTTTGCAAAGTTAAACCGTTTACAGAAGTCTACGATTTCAGCAGTTATTTCCAAAGCGGAATTATGCGAGTCCTCAGGTAGAACAATAACATTACTCTGAATAACGGAACACTTTGAAGGGGTATCAACACATACTAAGTCTAACCATTTACCAAATTTATTCCGAATTAAATTAATTTGTGAAAAGGGGAACCTGTTCTTTTCAGGATGATTTTTTATTTAAATAGTAAAATGAACGTTCACAAAGTTTCCTGGATTTAATTATAATATTAATAGATTATTGCCCAGGAATTTTCACAAAGTTCATATAATATAATAGATAATTGCTCAGAAGGCTTTGTTACGCGTTGGCGGTTTAATTGCAATTGCTGCTGCTGATGCGCCGGTGATACCACTCATATAAAAATTTTCATGGGGTTAACCTAGAGTATGCTATCCTGGCAATGTAGCGGTCTTCAAAATTTGAGGGAATTTTGCTCCACGAGTTCATCTTATCGGAAGCGCAGATTGAAGTATAGTGACGTGACGTTCGGTCTGTTCTTGGCAAGTAATTACTCTTTGGCGGAGTTATTTTTCGGACAGAAAGGCCTCTCTTGTCGGCATGAATGGGAGTGTGAAGATCGGAGTTGTTCAAGGCTGCCCGCAGGGTTCCATCTGTGGTCCATATATTTGGAACCTTATGTTAGACACTCCGCTTGGGCAGCTCGAGCCACTCTGTAAATGTTGTGCGTATGCGGGCGACCTTCTTCTTATGGTCGAAGGTCGCTCGAGGTCTGAGCTAGAGCGGGCGGGAGGAGATCTCTTAGAGAAGGTTAATTCTTGGGGTTTAGGTGTGGTGGTCGACATATCGATGGACAAAACGGTGACAATGCTACTGAAAGGTAGATTGTCATCGTGTTGTCCACCGATTGTCCGTGTGAACGGGGTCTGCATCAGATATGTGACGTAAGTCAAATATCTGGGACTGACCATGAGTGAAAGGATGTGTTTTACTCCACACTTGGCGAATGTGAAGGAGCGACTGTAGGCAACCGTAGGCAAAATACGACGGATTTTGAGGAGCGATTGGGGTCTCGGACGTCATGCTGTCCGCATCATATATCGTGGCTTGTTTGTGGCCTGTGCCACTTATGGAGCCCCTGTATGGTGGGAGACACCCACGACTGTCTGGGGGTCTCAAAAACTCCTCTCAATCGAGCGTTGCATAATGCTTACTTGTTTGCCTGTATGTCGCACCGTCTCAACGGATGCGATGCAGGTCTTGTTAGGTGCACCCCCTCTTGACCTGATTGTCATACAGCGTGCTGTTGCATTCAGGTTAAGAAGGGGCTTGAGTGTGTCATTGCTGCGGAATGACTGGATTTCTGACGATGATGTGGAGAGGGAGGGATATCTAGGGAGCAAGAGGCTCCTAGATGATAGGATCAGGTGTAGGTGGCAAGAACGTTGTGACAATAGTCCTAACGACCGAGTGACGTACGAGTACATTCGGGACGTGGGGTTCGTTGAGGATAACCCAGATTTCAGATTTTGTCTGAGTCTGGGTTTCCTGCTTACTGGGCATGGGCCTCTGAATGCATTTTTGGATCAGTCGGAATACCGAACAGTTAGGGTCGTTTGCGCGTGAACTATTTAAGCGGCGAAGGCGGTTGGCTGGAAATTAGGATTAGTTTCTGTATGATTGGTGTGTGTAAGTGATGTGTGTATGGGGTCCAACCCCTGGCCACCAGTCCAGAGACGTATGGAAGCTCAACTGGTATTAGTTTCGGCTACGAGGTCTGACCGGAGACTTAATTCTGGTACCACGGGAAGCAGGAGCCCTTGAAGTTCGCTCCAACCTGCTCGTGCGGACTGGCCCCTCGGGGAGTATCGTGGAGGTTGTGGCTAAAACCCAAATCGCGGGAAGAACTGACTTTGTCAGTTGAATGTGGAGTTGCATTGCAACCGGGTGCCGGACCCAAAGCACGGCAGAGGTTTTAGATGGGCCTCGAACCCTACCAAGGTGGTTAGTGTATCCATTCCACGCTGCCAATTGGTACTGAAAATGCTTTGCATTCTCAGGGCACTGATCAACGCATTGATTTGATCCGCTGTGCTTTTGAGCTCCGTGGAGTAAGGCTGTCGTCAGCAGGTCCCACGTAAAACACACCGGACGTTGTTCTTGGCAAGTTCTCTCTGCGGGTAGGGGGGACCCCCTTGGGTACGGGGGGAATATACCCGCGGTAAGGCATGCCTGTAGTAAAAGGCGACTAAAATCCCGCATGCACTGTGTCTGTCATTCAGGGCTTGCCTCCGATATGTCAGCATAGTCCATGGCAGATATAGTGCTATAGTATTCATCGTAAAAAATGGTTATTATACACTGTATGTTTTTATTCCTGGTATTTGACCGTATTTTCGTTTACGATTTCGTTTACGGAGGGTTTTACGAGACACATGTCAGTCATATAGCCGGGTTCTTGGGAAGTCTTAGGAATTCCTAGGGGCTCGGCTGGCAGTAGCTTAAGCGAAAACTTGGGCTACAGGTCACACCAAAGACTAAAACTTGGTACCACGGGGAGCAGTTTGCCCTTGGAGTTCGCTCCAATCTGCTCATTGGGTTTTTGACCCTTTGTGGAGATTCGTGGTGGCTGTGGTTTAAACCTAAATGCAGGAAGGGCCTTTGTACGATGTGGAGTCGCACTGCGGCCGGGTGCCGGACCCAGAGTACGGCAGAGGTTTTAGATGGGCCTCGTACCCGACCAAGGTGGCTAGGGTGTTTCTTTTGGTTTTCACCCTACCAATTGGAACCAAAGTGTATGTGTGTGTGGCGGCACTCATGCCTTGGTTCTTCCAGAGTGTAGTGTGGGTGCACACCTTACGCTTTGGGGCGCTGATCAACGCATTGTTTTGATCTATGTGCTTCTAGCAATGGAAAGTACCGTGGATTTGAGCCTCCTAAGGCAGATACCCACGTAAAACCACATTGGATTCTCTTCTTGGCAAGTCATTCGCAGAGATAAAGAGATGTTTAACTCCTCTCTCACAGCTAATCGAGTTCAGTAGGTTTTGACGTTTATCAATTGGAAACGAGCGATGGCCAGATTGAAATCTTACCAAAAAAATGTGTAAACGGAGGGATTTGTTGCATCGTTCAAGACCACTTATAAAAAATGTAAAACAATGAAAATTAAATAAATTTGTGAAACGTTTTATAATTTGAAAATTATTAAAAACATTTAATGATTGAGAGCTAACAAGCTTAAATCCTATTATTGGAAATTGAAAGGACAGAAGTAAGTTGTTATAATATTCTTTAAAAAGATTTAAATAGTTTCTCCATATAATAAATAACCACTATCTAGTAATTTTTATTGGTACTAAATGTTGGTTATTGGGTTGATAAATGCCCAAAAATTGTTATTTTGTTCAATCTGGCCATAATGGAAAATGTTATAAAAAACGTTAATTTTGAGGCGCTCTCACACTGGAATAAGTTTAACATCCCTTTATTCCTGTCATTCGTCAGTTGACTGTCGACGCGGATAGACGTGCGTGCGCAACGTTCCGATATTTAAAGTGTATTTTTCGGTGATTTTTTTTGCGATTCCCTTTTGTGCGGTAACTTGTTTACGCGATTTGGCTGGCACCGTTATTGCCTGGCGCGTGTGCATAGCGGTTTAGTGAAATTGTTTGTGCGATCGTGGGTAGCGTGGGTAGTGACCGCGAGTATTTTGTGCGAGTACACAGTTTTGTGCAATTTTGTGCATTTTTATGTACTGACATAACGGGTGAGTAATATTTTTTTATTATTACCATAATGTATATGCGGACAACGTAGTCATCCACGTTGTTGTTATTGGCGGAAGCTTCGCACGGTTCCAGTGTAGCTCCGTGTTGTTGGCACTCGGTCGACTCCGAACCGTTATGGGGACTTTGTCCGGCCGGCGGCCAATTGAGTGGCCTTAATTCGACCACTGGTTGGGGTTGTGGGCTGTGCCACTGCGAGCACGCTCCAGACGTACGCACCTCGGATCAGTTCGACTGAGAGGTTAGTTGGGAAGCGAGATGCCTCTTGGATGGAAGAGGAGGACCAAGGCCCTCGCTGGAAGCGGAGAATCCGCCGTTCTACAGAGCGACGGTTAGGTCTCCACCGAGGAGTAAGGCGCGTTTGGGGTCGCCACGTAAAGAGGGCGGAAGCTAGGGAGGGAGCGAGGAGTGTAGTGGGAATGCCAATGGGGCCACCACTTGTAAAGCGGTTGCGCGTTTGGGGTCGCCGTACCAAGTCGGCGGAAGTGAGGGTGAGAGCGGGAGTTGTGGCGGGAGTGCCAATGTGGCCAACGCTGTCAAAGCGGTTGCGCGTACGGGGTCGCCGCGTCATGAAGGGGAAATCGAGGGAGGGAGCGGAAGTCGTAGTGGGAGGGCCACGGGTGCCGAGCGTGCCAAAGTGGCCGCAAAAAAGTGGGAGTATTCGCGGGGAGCAGTTGTTGTTGGGGGTGGGGCAGTCAGCCATGTTGAGGCTGCCAAACGGATTACGGGGGAGCTGAAAGAGCTAGTATTCGAGGACAAGAATTTTGATGCAGGGACCCCGAAGGGGCTGTTGGGGCTTGCGTCAAAATATTAGGCGCTATTGATGACGGTTATTACCCAGAATGCCCATCTTCGCGGTCAAGTTGACGCCCTTAAAGGAAGTTGCGGGGGACACTCCTCGACGACGAGCAGGCCAATGCCGGCTCCGTCGGCACCGATGTCTGCGCCTCCAGCACCACTACTTGCCAGTAGTGGCCCATTTATCCTAGGGCTGGATGCGAATGCTTCGTCCTCGATGTGGTTTAGTAAGGTATCCCGGCATTCGTCTGGATACCAAAGCCACAGTCGAGGCAAGGCATTATGCGAATGGGTGGTGGCTAAAAGTCTCCACATTTTGAATGAGCCGAGCAAATGGTATACGTTCGATGGGCCGGGGGGCGTGAGCGATATTGACGTGACGCTTATGAATGAGACAGCAAGTAGGATTTTCAGCGTTAGATGGGAGGTTAAGGGAGGATTGAGGGGTAACCATAATTTGCCTTATGAGAGTCCATTGCGGCGATGGCGTACCACTGGTACTGACTGGAACCAATATGGACTCTCGGTTAGGGAAGCGGTATCCGGCATATCTCTTAGTGAGTTTGAGGAGTTGGGGGTTGACAAGCAGGTTAGTCGCCTACATGGGGTAGTTTGGGGGTTAAATGATAGGGTATTTAGGAGGTGAGAAAGTCATAAGATTAGTAAGATTAAATGGTGGACGCGTGAGTTGGCCTTGAAGAGGAGGACTGTCAGGTGAAAGTTTCAAAGCGTCCGACGATCCAATTCTGATAGGCTGTTCCAGCTTAGGTACGAATTTAGTTGTGCGGATAGGGGATAAAAAGAGATGTTAGTTAAAATTAAAGAGGAAGATTGGAGGAGTTTTGTGAGACAGGATAGGAACGACCCCTGGGGTCAGGTCTTCAAGATCTGCCGGGGTCGTAGGAGGGAGGATGTCACCTCTCTTCGCGTCGGTGACACTTTGTTATCGTCGTGCAGAGAGTGTGCGGGCGTTCTTTCCTAGGTTGGAAGTCCAGGTACCTCAAGCACAAGAGGTGCCTGTCCCTCCATTAGATGATGGCCAATTGGGGTACGCCTTTGGCCTGGTTAGGTCTAAACGGTCCCCAGGTTTTGATGGTTTGAACGGAAAAGTGCTGGAAAGAGTCATGGTGGAACGGCTTCAGGAGCTAACGCGGGGTATGTGGTCGGATAGGCAGTTTGGGTTCAGGAAAGGACGCAGTATAGAGGATGCGTGGTTTCATGTTCAGAATGTCGTTAGGGAGAGTGTCAAAAGCGTGTCCTTGACATATTTGTTGACTTCAAGGGGGCGTTTGACTACCTAAGCTGGGATCGAGTGGTGCAACGGCTGGAGGAGCTTGGCTGTCCGGAAATTACTCTTTGGCGGAGTTATTTTTCGGCTCTCTCTTGCCGGCATGAATGGGAGTGTGGAGATTGGAGTGGTTAGTGGCTGCCCGCAGGGTTCCATCTGTGGTCCATATATTTGGAACCTTTTGATGGACACTTTGCTTGGGCAGCTCGAGCCACTCTGTAAGTGTTGCGCGTATGCGGACGACCTTCTTCTTATGGTTGAAGGTAGCTCGAGGTCTGAGTTAGAGCGGGCGGGAGAAGATCTCTTAGAGATCGTTAATTCTTGGGGTTTAGGTGTGGGGGTGGACATATCGAGAGAAAAAACGGTGACAATGCTGCTTAAGGTCAGATTGTCGCCGGTTCGTCCTTCGATTGTCCGTGTGAATGGGGTCAGCATCAGATATGTGACGTAAGTCAAATATCTGGGACTGACCATGAGTGAAAGGATGTGTTTTACTCCACACTTGGCGAATGTGAAGGAGCGACTGTAGGCAACCGTAGGCAAAATACGACGGATTTTGAGGAGCGATTGGGGTCTCGGACGTCATGCTGTCCGCATCATATATCGTGGCTTGTTTGTGGCCTGTGCCACTTATGGAGCCCCTGTATGGTGGGAGACACCCACGACTGTCTGGGGGTCTCAAAAACTCCTCTCAATCGAGCGTTGTATGATGCTTACTTGTTTGCCTGTATGTCGCACCGTTTCAACGGATGCGATGCAGGTTTTGTTAGGTGCGCCCCCTCTTGACCTGATTGTCATACAGCGTGCTGTTTCATTCAGGTTAAGAAGGGGCTTGAGTGTGTCATTGCTGCGGAATGACTGGATTTCTGACGATGATGTGGAGAGGGAGGGATATCTAGGGAGCAAGAGGCTTCTAGATGATAGGGTCAGGTGTAGGTGGCAAGAACGTTGGGACAATAGTCCTAACGACCGAGTGACGTACGAGTACATTCGGGACGTGGGGTTCGTTGAGGATAACCCAGACTTCAGATTTTGTCTGAGTCTCGGTTTCCTGCTTACGGGACATGGGCCTCTGAATGCATTTTTGCAAATAAGGATTAGTTTTTGCATGATTGGTGTGTGTAAGTGATGTGTGTATGGGGTCCAACCCCTGGCCACCAGTCCAGAGCCGTATGGAAGCTCAACTGAGACTTAATTCTAGTACCACGGGAGCAGGAGCCCTTGGAGGTAACTCCAACCTGCTCATGCGGACTGGCCCCTCGGGGAGTATCGTGGTGGTTGTGGTTGAAACCCAAACGCGGGAAGAAATGACTTTGTCAGTTGAATGTGGAGTTGCATTGCAACCGGGTGCACGTCCCAAAGCACGCCAGAGGTTTTAGATGGGCCTCGAACCCGAACAAGGTGGTTAGTGTGTCCATTCCACACTGCCAATTGGTACTGAAAATGCTTACCATTCTCAGGGTGCTGATCAACGCATTGATTTGATCCGCGGTGCTTTTGAGCTTCGTGGAGTAAGGCTGTCGTCAGCATGTACCCACGTAAAACACACCGGCCGTTGTTCTTGGCAAGTCTTCAAGTAAATAACGATCTTTACAAAGCTCTTGCTTAATTATAATGGTGCTTTTTTAACGTGGCTTCAGCTTTCTCGACCTTTCTGTACTAAAAGGTTCATTTTCGACTTGCTCTAAGTCATTAACGTGGAATTTTTTTGGTTTTGAATGATGATCATCGTATCGCTTCTTAGCTTGTTATCATTTCTGGTTTATATTCTTCGCTTTTTAAATTACACTTGTAAACACTCTTTTTGTCACATGAACTTGTTATGATTTTGGTTTATGTTGGTGTACCCTGATTAAAAATATATAACGGTTTTGTTTCTATCACATCCAATTTTTTTGTGACAGCTACATATTCATTTCTGACCTCATATACGTTTCTTTGCTTACATAACTGCATTCAGTCGACTGTGTAACTGCTGTGTTTGCTAAATAACATTTTATTTACATTAGTTAGATCGTAAATATGCCATGAAAGTGTTTGCACAATCCGGACAATTTTTGTTATGTGTATGGAGAATTAACTTTTACATCTCAGCGCCGAAATTTTGGTTTTCCTGTGAGGAATCAAGACAAATCCTGGGTTCCACATAAACACACTATCCAGTATCCAAACTTGTATTCGACCCATCCTACATAGTGCCGAACTGCCTGTGCCGATGTCTCGAAATCGATCAAAAAGTGAGAATTCTAGTCCGGAATTTGTTCTCAGTCAGCATAATAAGGTAGCTGAAGATAGTGACTCAAGTTATGAACCGTCAACTTCAAAAGAACCGCACTTATTGACACTACGTGATTTAAACGATTTAGTACGTGATTTAAATCTGTCTAAAAATCATGCTGTGCTTTAGGGGTCTAGATTAAACGACTGGAATTTACTTTCTTGTGGTACAAAGATTTCTTATTTTCGAAGTCGTGACGATGAAATAAAACCTTACTTTTCTGAACGAGGTGATTTAGTCTATTGTAATAAAGTTCCTGTTGTGATGCATTTATTAAAGTTCGAATATGATCCAAGTCACTGGCGACTGTTTATTGACTCTTCAAAAACTAGTTTAAAAGCAGTGCTACTGCATAACGGAAACAAACTTCCTTCAGTCCCGATTACTCATGGTTCTAATATGAAAGAGATTTACGAAAATATGAGATTTATATTTGAAAATTGGAAAATTTGTGGTGATTTTAAAGTGATTGCACTTTTACTTGGACTACAGCTTGATTATACGAAATTTTGCTGTTTTATTTGTGAATAGGCCAGTAGAGACAGAAAAAGTCACTATACAAAGAAAGTGTGGCCAAAGCATCAATCACTAACTCCAGGCCATAAAAATGTTAAAAATGATCCTCTAGTGAACCCTGATGACATACTTTTACCACCGTGGCACATAAAGCTTGGCCTGATAAAAAATTTTGTAAAAGTTATGCCTAAAGATGGAGATGGATTTTTATATCTAAAAGAGAAATTCCTTTAACTCAGCGAGGCGAAAATCAAAGAGGGAATATTTGTAGGCCCACAAATACGGCAATATATGAAAGATAAGAGCTTTGAAGAAAAACTGAATGATTAGGAAAAACTCGCCTGGACATGTTTTGTGAATGTTGTGAAAATTTTCAAGGTAACCATAAAGCGCAAAATTACAAAGATTTAATAAATGAACTTATGATACCATTTAAAGCCTTGGGGTGTAATATGTCTTTGAAAATACATATGCTGGACTCTCATCAGGATTTCTTTCCGGCAAATTTGGGTGCTGTGAGTGATGAACAAGGTGAGAGGTTCCATCAAGACATTTCCTAAATGGAGAAGCGTTGTCAAGGGAAATGGAGTCCAGGAATGCTAGCAGATTATTGTTGGAAACTTAAAAGCGACCTACAGGAAGACAAATATTCAAGAAAATCATAAGTATCTATTTGATATTAGGAAATAATTCTGTAAGTTGTTGTCACAAGAAAACATGATGTTAACATTTTTTTTCATTGATATATTATTATTTGGTGGCCTTAGTATATTCAAAATTTGATATAAATTTTCATGTGACAAAAAAATATTACAAATTTGTTGACCAGTGTTATTGTCGTGTAATGCTAACAAAACCTTATTTTGAAGTATACTCTAATGGACTTTTACCCGTGGTTTTATATTTCATCGTGTTTATTGACCATTGGGTGTTGAATAGATTTTCGTCCCACTTTTTGTCTATGTTTTTCTTTGGGAGTAACATCGACAAAAGTGTACGATTAACTCGTTCGACATGACCATTCGCCCGCAGTGTTCGTATTACATTAAGTATATGTTTAATATCATTGTTAGCACAATAGCTTTTAAAATCTTTATAGGTAAAGGCTGTACCTCTATCAGTGATGATTCGTTCAGGAACTCCAAATCATTGGCAACTTCTTGTAACGTTTCTAATACGTGCTTCGTTGCTTTACTATTTCTTGCTTTAATGGTCGTATATTTCGTAAAAACGTCAACTATGACTTCAGTTTCACCATCTTGGCTTTTGTTATATGCGCATTAAATACATGCTTTTAAATATGATTCAACGAAATTACGCATTCGTAGGAACCATATGTACTTTTTAATTTTGTTAATGGTCTTTTCGAAATTCAAGTGCCCATTTTTATCGAGATATTCTTCTAACATTTTATGTCTTTCTTTTCGGAACAACCCAAAACTTCCTTTCCTTTTCGATTCAAATAATATATCTTTATCAATACAGAATTCTTTCAAATTTTTTTTATCTCTGTTTTTAATCTTTTCGAAGATTATTATATCGTCCTCTTGTAGCTGCATATTAAACAACCAATCGTCTTGTGTAATCGATACTTTATCTTCTCGTAGAGTTGCTACATTTGTTTCTTTAGCATTTTCGCTTAGCCACCTACCTAATGCATCGACGTTTTCCATGCTTCTACACTGACGATGTGCAATATCGATATCGAATTCTTGTATCCTCAACCATCATCAAGCAATTCGTGGAATAAATTCTCTCTTACTCATAGCAGTTTTAACAGCGCTACAATCGGGTACAACTTTTACTGTTTTACCGTCGATGTAGTACCGGAATCGCTCTAACGCTGCAACTCCAGCTAGAGTTTCAAGTTCGTAACTGTGAAAACTTCTTTCAGTATCGGTCGTCGATCTATTGTCCATCACATTCGTTTTGTAACATTACACCTGCTAAACGAGCTGAACTGGCACCTGGCTGAATTTCGTGATTTCCATCTACTCTATATGCGACTAGTAGAGGTTTTAACGTCATTTTCTGCTTTAAGTCATTAAAGGCTTTGTCTTGGGCATAGTTCAAATTAAAGATCTAATTTTTACGTAACAGTTTTCTAATAGTTTCAGATATTATTGCGTAACCTGGAATGAGTTTTCGAAAATACGCACTCAACCCAAGAAATTTTCTAACTTCATTTGTTGGTCGGTCATAATTTTGTATTGGGTTCATTTTAGCTTGGCGTGGAGTCAATCCATTCGATGATTATTCGCATTTTGAAATATTCAATGCCAAATTAGCTTATTTTAAAACTTCTTACGGCTTTCTGGTTCGATTTCAACTTGATAGTACCCACTATTCAGTTCAAGTGTTGTAAAATATTTATAGCGCGCTGTTTCCTAAAGACATTCTTCAATATTTGGAAGTGAGAATATTTCTTTCATAATTCATTTGTTTAAACGTCGATAGTAACGTTTTATTACTTAAACTTTAATTTCTTATATTGTTTATAAAGTTTTCTTGCCCTAGTAAAATGTCTCTAGGTAATAGTTGATCGCCTACCAAATACAAATTAACTGGTATTGTAATGCCATCGATTGTTAAATATACTTTATGTATTTGCTACTAAGTTTTTCACATAACAATTACATTTGATGGGAATTTATCGGTACGTTTCATTCATATTCGTTTAAGGTTTCTCTTCATTCTCTCATTGTATTAATTCGTTGAGCCTATATTGACAACTGTGCATTGTTTATTTTCTGCCATCTAAAAACATTAAAATTTGTTTTTGTTAATATACTTGCACATAATTTAATTAGCAATATAAAACTGCTTACCTCTGATGCTGCAAACGCAAAGGAGGCGGCAGACTTCAAGCGACATCTGTCAAAAAATAGCAAAAATCGGCCATTTTTGAGCAGTGTTGCCCACCCAAATTTGGTAAATTCTGCTAATTGCATATTAGCGCTTTCGTCTGTCAGGGCTAATTAACAACGCACAGTTTGCTATCCATTTTTCCATTATTCTTAACTTTTTCGCAGACTATTTCCGCATTACAATCAATTATTGCTTTTAATTTCACTCTATTATCTTTTAACGTAGTTAATAATAAACGAATTTTTTCGTAAAATTTATATTGATTTTCCAAAATTACCAAATTTTCTAATAATAATTTATCTTATTCATTTTTATTTCACTTTTTTTGAAATAAATAAACAAATTTCACTATCTGACGTCTGTCACCATAAAATTGCAATGCGCATTAGCGTTGCTTAAGGCGCATTAATTTTGCTCGTCTGTCAGGGCTATAGTGGTTCTCATTTTTGCGAATTATGTACTTCGTTTTATATTAAAAACTTCATTTTGTTTGCACACACATACGCGCCGTTAAATCGTATGCTCAAGATTATGTAACGTTAGCCGTTATATCGAATGATCGAGATGATGCACATATTTTACACGTTTAAATTGTAAATTAAGCTATAACTTTAAATTTTCGGGTTTTTGCAGTATTTTACACGTAAAACCCGTATGTTCTATTCGTTATGTGCTAGAATTAATATCGTTTGAAAATGCGTAACGTTTAGAACATTTTACATTTAATAATTTCACATATATATGTATTTGATTATTAACGTCTTGTACGCGTGAAGTAATCCTATTTATTTCTGGTTTGAGAGAGAAACTTGTTATTTTCAGGAAGGTTTTTTTATTTAAATAGTAAAATTAATGTTCACACAGTTTATTGCACAGGAGGCTCCGTTACGCGTTGGCGGTTGAATTGAGGCAGGGTCAATTAATATCACCCAAAAGGTTTATTGAATCTGAATTACAAGTATTTGTCATTAAGATAGCACTATTGATCAAAGAAGCATTTTGCATATATACGGATAAGTCCGATTGGGAAGTTTATAAGACAGAGTTAAATAAATAAAGCAACTATTAACATAAACCCTAATACATTTAAATTAAAATGAGTCAGTACCAGGAACGAGGACATCTTCACAAGGAATAGAAGATTTTGTTCAGTTGATCATATCTAAACACTTAAAAATCGCTGTTTAGGATCCCATTATTAAAAATGTGCGATTTTAGTCAGGTTGCTGCAAATCAATTATATGAAAGTTACAATTAGTTCTGATTAAATATAAATCAGCTAATTTGGTATTTAGACCACTAATATTCTGGAAAAGAATACTCAGCAAGTGTTTAGCACTCATTTTGAGACGCATTTTACCGTTCGGTAAAGTTTTTGGGAATTGAGCTCTTTGGATGTTGACGCTTTATCATCTTGAGTGCAAGATGAGGAAAGATTTATAAGGTCAACTGATAAGTACTCTTCTGTACAAGGAACTATGTATTACTCCAACAGTAGGACGTTTACACTTAGCTGCGGGCTTAGAATAATCATTCAGACACTTAAACGATTTGAACAATTGTTCGTAGTGCCTAAATTTATCGATAACGGTTACAAGATTCCGACCGGTTTCATTAAAGCCATTGCTCGTATGCTTATAAACTTTAAATGAATAAATTTCAACCGATCTATAATTTAAACAGGAACAACCCTTTACCGTCAATAATAGAATCTCCTCTCAGTCCTGCATATTTAAGTCAAAGCCATCATGAGACATAGCGATCTGACTTGACTTTAATACTAAAATGGGGGAAGTTACACGCCATAATAAAAATAAAACAGTATAAAATCAAAATCTAATAAATAAATAATGGCAATTTGTGTAATAATGCAGTAGTAATAAAATAATTACAAAAAAAATCGAACGCAATAAAATATTTTTAATTGTTAATCAAAAGTCATAGTGTTCAAGGTGTACGGACGTGTTTTTAATTCGCTCCGCGAATTCTGTGTTTAGAAAAAGCAAATATGCACAAAGTAAGAAACAAAAAATTTATTAAATTGAAAACAAGCAAATAGCAAAACAGTGCACACAAATTGTTATTAATAAACATAAGCAAATTGTGCACGACACAAAAAGTAAAAACAAAAAAGGAAAACAATCAAACAAACAATATGAGTGCTGCTCAGTCTCAACAGCAAGGTCGTAGGCATTCTTTAAATACCTACTTTAAGCAGGATATACACTTGCAGACATGTCTGTGCTACATGTCAAGTATTGCAGACCGTCGCATTGTGTATGGGCAGGTATGCATACCAAATTCTAGGTATGCATACAAGTATGAACAAAATTGAAATCTTTCTGCTCATTGTTGCGACGGATAGCAACGTGTATAGTGCGGTATGCAGACCGATCTCCTACTTAATTAAATTTTGAAGTGAAAGGTTGTGCGCGTATCAGTCACATTAGTAATTTTTACGATTTTTCTTAATTGGGGGCAGGATAGAAAAAAACTACACGTTGTATGAAATTGGGGCAAAGTTTATTATCTGTGGCATTAAGTTATCTTCTATTTAAATTAAAAAAACACTTAGAAAATTCAAGTTTGAACAAATTTTAAATAACATAAAGTAAACTTTTTTTGGTGAAAAACCATTTTTTTTCACTTAAAAAAAAAAACAGTAGCATTTTACACTTTTTTTGGAATTTTCTTAGTTTAACTAGAAGATAAATTATTAAAATATATGAATCTCTTTGAATTGCTTATTTCCGAAAGAAATTGCGACCTGTTTCCTTCCCGCCGTCCGATATCGGCCAATTGCTTCCAAAAGGCGGAATATCGAAGATTTCGTATGAAAAAAAATTTCGGATGATGTTTAAATGTACATATATCTATAACCTAGAAATTTCGATTCAATCCATTATTTCTTTCCCTTCCAAAAAAAATCGATTGAAACCTCAAAAGCAGGCGATCCTCTTAATGGCATGCGAAATTCCTATAGTTGAGAATTGTGCAAAATTAAAAAATCTGAAAAGTCTGGTGCTGGTGGAGAGGACATACATAGCCAACGCTTTGGTACTTTCACCACCTAAACTTCCCTCGAGAGCACGAAGTGACAACAACAGGAAGACCCCAAAAGCGTTGCTTTCGTTTTTTGCCTTTGTTTGCTCCTCATTTTCCGCGCACACCGAAATTACAAGCAGCGCTAAAATTTCCTCTTCTGAGGCCATGTCCGTCCACATCAACGATTATAACGAAATGATGTTTGAACAACTGGTCGCACAAGTGTATAGTGAACTGACTTGCGACATGGTATGCATACAAGTCTGCAAGTGTATATCCCGCTTCAGCTTAGCAGAAGCAGCAGAGAAGAGCAATAGGGCAACAACAAACAACGCTGACAGTAACCAGTAAGCAGGTACCAGCAAGCACCCGGACAGCGAAGGAAAACAAAATGCAAGGTGAGAATGTACCAAGCAAAAAAGAGCCGTCTGCTCAGACTGGTATTGATCGCTATATTAACGTAAAAAATAAATTAAGTTCAATTAAATCAGCGGTCAATACCAAAAAATTTCAACCAGGCACGCCAAATAATAAAAAGCCAGAAATTCTAAATGGCAACAGATTTGCCTTACTGAGTAAAGAGTCTAACAACGATGCAAAGGGTACCACCACAGTCGTGAATGCCAAACCCGCTTCAATCTGTCTGCGTGAGTGTAGCGCAAATGCACTTGTCTCAAAATTAAACAGTTTAATAGGCACAAATAATTTTCATATTGTGTCCTTGAAAAAAAATAACATAGATGAAACAAAAATTCAAACATACACTGAAAAAGTTTCATTGATATTGTAAAGTACTTGCCAAACAATAACTAGAATTACTACTCAGCAGAAGAGCTCAAAAGGCCTAGTTGTTGTCATAAAAGGTATAGAGTCTTCGGTAGACTCTATCGAAGTTAAAGAAGCACTGAAAGAAGGTCGTTTTAGCATTAAATCTGTAGTAAATATTTTTAATAGGAACAAAGTCCCACAGCCAATGTTCAAAATAGAATTAATGCCAAATTCTAACCAACTAAAGAAAAATGAAATACACACGATTCACAACCTAACATATCTGCTCCATCGCAGAGTTACCGTGGAGGACCCACATAAGAGAAATGGTCCAGCACAATGTACAAACTGCCAGAACCAATTGAATATTCCTCCTAATGAAAATATTGAAATACATATTTCAAAACCAGTAAATCTTAAAGACAATGCTACACAAGGGAGCTATGCAAACGTGGTGAAAGGCAATACTGCACAAATGCAATTGCCTCAAAACCAACCAAATGGAAGCGTTGTAACTATGATTTTCAACCCGACCCAATGTATGACACAATTAATGGCTTCATTGCAAAATATGATTCAAGAGATAATCAAATCACAAGCCAAAATGTTGCTAACGTTTCTGTTGCTTTTAAGTAAAAAATGAGTGTATTGAACATTTCTTTATGGAACGGTGTTAACCGACATAAATTCGAACTTATTAGATTTCTGGATGAAAATAATGTTGATGTAATGCTATTGTCAGACACTCATGTTACGAACAAAAACAATTTCTTTATACCGGGAATTAGACTCTATCTTACAAATCAGCACGATGGAAAGGCACATGGAGGAACAGCAGTGTGGGTTAGAAAACGGTGAAATCGCCACGCATTAGAATCTTATGCCACAGCGCAGTTAACAACAATAACTATAAAAAATCGCTGTGGGGACTTAAACCTGACGGCCATATACTGCCTACCTCGGTTTAAAATTACAGACATCCAATTTAAAGATTTTTTGGAACACTAGGCCATATATTTCTAGCAGGTGGAGATTACAATGCAAAGCACACGTGTTGGGGCTCACGGCTATTAATCCGAAAGGACGACAGCTGTATCACACTATTATAAATAAGCACAATAACCTTGACATAATATCTCCTGGTAAGCCGACATATTGGCCTAGAGACCGTAAGAAAAATTTAATTGATTTTGCTGTAATCAAAAATATAGATAAATCGCACATAACAGCTGATACATGTACTTATCTATCTTCTGATCACTCTCCTGTACTAATAAAGTTATGTGAACAACCTATATTCGTTGATCCAAAAGTGGGTTTAACTTCTTATAAAACGAACTAGCTAAAATATAAAAAATACGTGAGTAGCCACATTAATGT
Source organism: Bactrocera neohumeralis (assembly GCF_024586455.1). Lineage (NCBI taxonomy): Eukaryota > Metazoa > Arthropoda > Insecta > Diptera > Tephritidae > Bactrocera > Bactrocera neohumeralis. The sequence continues at coordinate 28,783,579 of NW_026089622.1, forward strand.
TGAGTACAAAATAAATACAGGAAGAGATATTGACGAAAGCATAGATGAACTTAATGATATAATAACTTAAGCAGCTGTCTTAGCAACACCAAACAAAAACTATAAGCCGCTTGGTGCCAAAAAAATTACTAATAGAGAAATAGAAAAGCTTATAAATGAAAAAAGGCGTACAAGACAAGAATGGCAGATAAATTGCTCCCCTACCCCTCAGCTTCAATTAAAATGCTGTACGTAAATTAAGAAACAAACAATTAAACGTGAAGAAGAATTCAACACTGAAATGTTTATAAAGAAGCTGTGTCCAAATTCAAGCAAGCACAATTCCCTTTGGAAAGCCTAAAAGTCCATGAAGCCACCAATTGTCTCCAATATGCCTATACGACACATGGAAATTGGGCTCGAGTGACGAGGAAAAGGCTAATTGTTTTGCAAATCACCTAGAAAAGGTATTTAAACCAAATTGTCCAAAGAACAACTTCGCGTTGTCCAGCTTACCCAACACAGTTAACGAGTCACTCGAGTCTTTTAAGACTTCACCTACTGAAATTATTAGAATAATAAAAGAACTTAAACCAAAAAAGTCACCAGGACATGATAATATTATCCCAAAAATGCTAATTGAGTTACCAAATATTGCTGTAGATGTGCTCTCTTTGCTCTTCAGAGCAATTCTTAATCTCGGAAACTATCCTAATTCATGGAAAAAGTCGTAGATTATCTTGATAGATAAACCTGGGAAAGACTTAACACAGCCGTCTTCATACAGACCAATCAGTCTTCTACCCTGTCTTTCTAAAATATTTGAAAAAGTGTTACTATCAAAGATGTCTCCTTTCCTCCACGAAAATAACATAATACCAACGCACCAATTCGGGTTTCGTGAAAAACATAGCACGATAGAGCAAGTAAATAGAATTACTAACGAAATAAGAAAAGCATTTGAGAGCGTACTGTTCAGCTTTATTTCTAGACGTGGTTCAGGCGTTTGATAAGGTGTTTCATGAATGCCTTTTGTATGAGATTAAAACATTCTACCTTTAGAATTGTATAAAACATTAGAGCCTTATTTAAAAAATAGAAAATTTATGGTAAAAGTGAGAGATTTCATATCTGACGAACGACAGAGAAGGGTTGGTGTACCCCAGGGCAGTGTTTTAGGCCCAACTCTATACATCATATATACTGCAGATCTTCCAACAGCTAATAATGTATTATGTATCATCAACTTTTGCGAATAACACAGCTTGAGTGAGCCGTAACAAATGCCACATAATAGCATCAAGAATATTAGCCGAGCACTTAAGGTCTGTCGAAGAATGGCTAGCCAACTGGCGTATAAATGTAAATGAACAAAAGTGTAAGCATGTTACGTTTTCGCTAAGACCAAAAATGTGTCCGACAGTAAAAATGAACAATATTCTAGTACCCCAAGCGAATTAAGTATTATATCTTGGTGTTCAACTAGATAGAAGGCTCACATGGAGAAAATACATCTCTAGTAAAATAACTTGCATGAAGATAAGAGCTGCAAATTTAAATTGGCTTTTAAATAAAAACTCCAAACTTAGCCTAGACAACAAAGACATTATATAATGCGGTCATAAAGACGATTTTGATGTATGGCATTCAACTGTGAGGTACGACCTGTGCAACCAATATTGATATAATACAAGTATAAAGGTTCCAATCGAACATGCTTAGAACAATCACGTGTCCACCATGGCACATGTGTAATGAAAATATCCATAAATATTTTGGTATTCCTATGGTAAAGAAGTAAGTGAGATCACCCCAACCCTTTGGCTAATGCTTTGGTACATTCCTGCGATCAAACACGCCTTAAAAGAAGAGATATGCTTGCGTTCTAAGGAGCAACGTATCACCAAAACAACTCAAACACTTACTTGAGCTTGTCTAGTTTTTAAATAGATTTAAGATTTTATAACTTATTGTTAGGCTTTTAAAACAAAAAGCAGATTCATTACATAAAACAGATATTGCAAAAAAAAATATCTTAATCATAGTACGAAACCAAACAGTTTAAAAAATATGTAGCAAGCAGTTTTAAAACACTAGAACAAATAAAAACTTTGCGCAACACAGCAGCGAATAGCGAAAGAATGTAAATGAAAAAAAATAAAATAAAATGAAGCAAACTGAAATAAATATACCTTGTCACTGTAAATATATACCTAGCCAGCGTAGCCGCTGTCTTTTAATTCGCTGAACTATGTCAATGTCGTCATATATCTCGTAGAGCTCATCGTTCCATCGGATGCGATATTCGCCGTGGCCAATGCGCAAAGGACCATAAATCTTTCGCAGAATTTTTCTCTCGAAAACTCGTAACGTCGACTCATCGGTTGCTGTCATCGCCCAAGCCTCTGCACCATATAGCAGGACGGGAATTATGAGCGACTTATAGAGTTTAGCTTTTGTTCGTCGAGAGAGGACTTTACTTTTCAATTGCCTACTCAGTCCGAAGTAGCACCTGTTGGCAAGAGCAATCCTGCGTTGGATTTCCAGGCTGACATTATTAGTGGTGTTAATGCTGGTTCCTAAATAGACGAAATTATCTACAACTTCAAAGTTATGACTGCCAACAGTGACGTGAGAGCCAAGTCGCGAGTGCGACGACTGTTTGTTTGATGACAGGAGATATTTCGTTTTGCCCTCGTTCACTACCAGACCCATTTTCTGTGCTTCCTTGTCCAGCCTAGAGAAAGCAGAACTAACGGCGCGGGTGTTGAGGCCGATGATATCAATATCGTCGGCATACGCCAGCAGCTGTACACTCTTATAGAAGATGGTACCTTCTCTGTTTAGTTCTGCAGCTCGAACTATTTTCTCCAGGAGCAGGTTGAAGAAGTCGCACGATAGGGAGTCGCCTTGTCTGAAACCTCGTTTGGTATCGAACGGCTAGGAGAGGTTCTTCCCGATCCTGACGGAGCTTTTCGTGTTGTTCAACGTCAGTTTACACAGCCGTATTAGTTTTGCGGGGATACCAAATTCAGACATCGCGGCATAAAGGCAGCTCCTTTTCGTGCTGTCGAAAGCAGCTTTGAAATCGAGGAAGAGGTGGTGTGTGTCGATTCTCCTTTCACGGGTCTTTTCCAAGATTTGGCGCATGGTGAATATCTGGTCGGTTGTTGATTTTCCAGGTCTGAAGCCACACTGATAAGGTCCAATCAGTTTGTTGACGGTGGGCTTTAATCTTTCACACAATACGCTCGATAGAACCTTATATGCGATGTTGAGGAGGCTAATCCCACGGTAGTTGGCGCAGATTGTGGGGTCTCCTTTTTTATGGATTGGGCATAGCACACTTAAATTCCAATCGTTGGGCATGCTTTCGTCCGACCATATTTTACAAAGAAGCTGATGCATGCTCCTTATCAGTTCTTCGCCGCCGTGTTTGAATAGCTCGGCCGGCAATCCGTCGGCTCCTGCCGCTTTGTTGTTCTTCAGGCGGGCAATTGCTATTCCAACTTCTTCATGGTCGGGTAATGGAACGTCTGCTCCATCGTCATCGATTGGGGAATCGGGTTCTCCTTCTCCTGGTGTTGTGCGTTCACTGCTATTCAGCAGGCTGGAGAAGTGTTCCCTCCATAATTTAACTATGCTCTGGGCATCAGTGACTAGATCACCTTTGGGGGTTCTACAAGAGTATGCTCCGGTCTTGAAACCTTCTGTAAGCCGCCGCATTTTTTCGTAGAATTTTCGAGCATTAACCCTGTCGGCCAGCTTATCAAGCTCTTCGTACTCACGCATTTCGGCCTCTTTCTTCTTCTGTCTGCAAATGCGTCTCGCTTCCCTCTTCAACTCTCGGTATCTATCCCATCCCGCACGTGTTGTGGTCGATCGTAACGTTGCGAGGTAGGCAGCCTGTTTTCTCTCCGCTGCGACACGGCACTCTTCGTCGTACCAGCTGTTCTTTTGCTCTTTCGGAAAACCAATGGTTTCGGTTGCAGCTGTACGTAAGGAATTTGAAATGCCGTCCCACGGTCCCCTTATACCGAGTTGTTGACTAATGCTCTCAGAGAGCAGGAGTGCAAGCCGAGTAGAAAATTGTTCGGCTGTCTGTTGTGATTGCAGCTTCTCGACGTCGAACCTTCCTTGTGTTTGTTGGCGTGCGTTTTTCGCTGCACAGAGGCGAGTGCGAATCTTAGCTACAACAAGATAGTGGTCCGAGTCGATGTTAGGACCTCGGAGCACACGCACATCTAAAACACTGGAGACGTGTCTTCCATCTATCACAACATGATCAATCTGGTTGGTAGTTTTTCGATCCGGAGACAGCCAGGTAGCTTGATGAATCTTCTTATGCTGGAATCTAGTACTACAGATAACCATATTTCGGGCCCCGGCGAAGTCAATCAGCCTCAACCCATTTGGGGATGTTTCGTGGTGGAGGCTGAATTTACCGACCGTAGTGCCAAATATACCTTATTTGCCCACCCTGGCGTTAAAGTCGCCAAGCACGATTTTGACATCGTGGCGGGGGCAGCTCTCATAAGCGCGCTCCAAGCGCTCATAGAAGGCATCTTTGGTCACATCGTCCTTCTCATCCGTCGGGGCGTGGGCGCAAATCAGCGATATGTTGAAGAACCTCGCTTTGATGCGGATTGTGGCTAGACGTTCATTCACCGGATTGAATGATAGTACTCGGCGACGGAGTCTCTCTCCCACCACGAATCCTACACCAAACTTGCGCTCCTTTATATGGCCACTGTAGTAAATGTCACAAGGACCTACTTGTCTCTGTCCTTGTCCCGTCCGTCGCATTTCTTGGACGGCGGTGATGTCAGCCTTTATTTTTGCGAGGACATCAACCAGCTGGGCAGCGGCACCTTCCCAATTAAGGGTCCGGACATTCCAGGTGCATGCCCTCAAATCGTAGTCCTTATTCCGTTTGCCATGGTCGTCATCAAAAGGGGGGTCTCTCATCCGAGGCTGTGTTTTCTTTTTCATTGGTATTGTTTTTTACGTGGCGGGTCCCAAACCCAGCGCACAACCCTATGTAGGGAATGTTTCGCCTTCTCACATTAGCTCACCTTCGAACGGATGTTCTTAGGCTACCCAGAGGATACTTGGTCAAAGACCGGAAGTAGGGAGCTGCTTGAGCCATGTGTAAAAGAATCGTTTCTGGCCACTCCCAAGTGAAAGGCGCTCAGAGAACTTTCCTCACTTGCGTGAACTTCTACACATAACTCCATCCTCCTCCATTATCACTTCTGTACAATAAAATCACTTAAAAAATTATTAATTAAATTAACTTCAAATCGCACAAAAATCCCAGCTTAACAGAATAAAGTGTTGCCACCTGCCTAGTGATTATTATCTATCTATCTATCTATATAAATAAAAATGAATTGTTGTTTGTTAGTCTGATTAAAACTCGAGAACGGCTGGGCCGATTGAGCTGACTTTGGTTTTAAAATGTTTGTCGTAGTCCAGGGTAGGTCTAAACGGTGAGCAAATAAGGAAAAATTACGAGTAAGATAGAGTAAAACGACAATTCCATTTTCCCATATAAAAGTTGACCACTTACTTGCTGTCAAACATTTGACGGTATTTGTACTCTCAGTTCCACTCGAATTGAAGAACGCATTAAAACAAGACTTTTGAATCGGCAACATAATATCAACTTTGCTCATAACATATTCAAAATATATAAATATAATTAATGTGTTGACATGTTTGATGGTGCCAACCTTACAGTGTTACCAACTCTCAAAAATTCTTTTATTATAATAACGGGGCATCTCTGCCTATGCAGACTCCACATTGCTCATTGCTTACTAGATAGATAGTTAGATAGATAGATAAATGTTATGAGGTAATGCACCGCGACCTAGGGTCTATTGTGCCCTCTACGATATCACATGTCTTCCCAGAGTCCCAGCAGCCTGAATAGGTCTAGGAGTTTGCCGGGCGCTACTGAGGTGATGTGATCCCTGCTGATAAAAATGGAATCCAGGGCCTTAAGCCTTTTTCCACAGATTGCTGTGCAATCCGGGATTAGGTGTGCTGGTGTTTCCTGTTCCAGGTCGCAGAACCGGCAGTTAGCACAGGAGACTATGCCCATGTTGGACAAGTGTTTCCTGAGCCTGCAGTGCCCTGTGTAAATTGCGACGAGGAGACGGAATTTTTCACGGGGGAGGTGAATAAGTTCCTTGAACCTGGAGAGACTGTACCCCCTAGTAGCAGTTTGGCGTGGCGCATGCCTGATGCCTGTTGCCAATGCCGTTCTCTCTCCGTTCTTTCATCCGTGCGGAGCAGCTCCTTAAAAGTGTGGGATCCTACCGCTAGGTATGGTTCTGGTCCCATCACCTTGGACGCTGCCGCAGCGCGGGCCAGTTCGTCGGCCTTCTCGTTACCTTCTATTCCTTTGTGCCCTGGCACCCAAATTGGGTGCACCCGGTTGCACAAGGGCAGGCGGTTTAGCCTCTCTATGCATTCCTCGACTAAAAGCGATTTGATCTCATATGATGAAATCGCCTTTAGTGCCGCTTGGCTATCACTGAGAATAGCTATACGCTGGTTGCGATAGTTGCGGCTGAGGTTGACTTCAGCGCACCGACCTATGGCAAAAACTTCAGCCTGGAAGATACTTGGGAAGCAGCCCATTGGTATGGACAGCTTAGTACGCGGTCCCGCAATACCTGCCCCAATACCTTCCGGTGTTTTTGAGCCATCGGTGTACCACTGGATGGTACTGTCTTCCAGCAGTTTTTCCAGCGTGGAATCGCTCCACTCCGTCTTGCTGCCGAGAGTAACTTGGAAATTCCTTTTGAAGTTTATTTTCATCGTTGTGCCGTCCTTTGGGAGGAGGACCAGCGGTGTGCTTTCCGCTAGTGCGTCCATCTGTCTGGAGGACATTAACTTTCCTCTACCGCAGCCTTCTGCTGACACTAGCAGCATGGTGTGGTTTGCTGCTTGTCTTATCACCTGGTGCAGCGGTGTGAGCTCCAGTATGACTTCCAGTGCCACAGTGGGGCATGTGCGCATTGCCCCCGAAGCACAGACACAGGCAAGTCTTTGCGGCTTTGACAGTCTCTGAATCACCGAAGACTGAGCTGCTTTGGTGGCCCAAGCCACCGCTCCATAGGTGATAATAGGCCTTACTATCATAGTATACAGCCATCTAATGATTCCTGGCTTGCAACCCCATGATCTGCCGGCCAGGCGTCTGCATACCATAAGTGCTCTCGTTGCTTTGGACAGCGTTAAGTCCAAATGCCTACTCCACCGTAGTGACGAGTCTAAAGTGAGGCCAAGGAATTTGACCTCTTTCGACATTTCCACCTCTGTGCCCCCTATTGTTAGGGACCTCAGGCCCGGAAGAGATCTCCGCCTAGTGAATGGGACCACGGTAGTTTTTGCTGGGTTGATGTTTAGCCCTACCGTGTTGCACCATCCTTTCGCCAGGTTTAAGCCCCTTTGAACAATGTCACAGAGAGTGTTTTCAAATCTGCCTCTCGCCATTATTACGATGTCTTCCGCGTACCCTTGACAGCGGATTCCATTGCTGGCGAGCAACTCAAGGAGTTCATCTACTACCAAGCTCCATAGCAGAGGGGATAGTACTCCCCCCTGTGGGCAGCCCCTTGTGGTGCCAAGACAAAGCTTGCTTTCCCCCACCGTGGTTTCCACTACCCTAGTACGCAGAAGGGCTTCTATCCATCTGCATATTGGAGTGGTAACGTTCCTTCTCTCAAGTGCCTTGACGCCGTCCGCTCCCTGTGACTTATAGTTTGAAAAAGAGGCCAGTGCCCATCTGACTGAGTCCACAGTGAACAAATTCTTTGCAGACAGCCTGTCTGAGCGGTCCGGCCTACGTTTGTCCGATGCTGGAGTTAGGTCAGCTTGAATCGTCTCCGGGAAGTGCGCCTGTAGGAGTGTCTCTGCCCTCTCCTCCGCGCTAGTCGTATAGCTCCCGTCCTGTCTCTTTAGGGATAATACTGTGTCCGTCTTACCTCTCGACAACGCCTTATGCAGCCGAGCTGCCTCCGGGGTCGAGGAGACGCTGTCACAGAATTTCCTGAAACTGTTTGTCTTGGCAAGCCTGATCTCCCTATTGTAGATTGTTAGGTGCCGTTTGTATTCTTCCCAGCTGCCTGTGCGCTTGGCTTTATTAAACAGCCTACGCACCTTATGTCTGAGAGCTGAGAGTTTACTAGACCACCAGGGGCAGGTTTGTTTATTGGTGGTCGCTTTCAGTGGACAGGCACAATGATAGGCGTCCATGATGGACTGGTTTATTGCACTAAGTCTGCTCTCCAGTCCACCTGTGGTGGATCTACCATCTGCCTGCCTCACACTGCTTATATTTATGCTTAGGGTTTCTTTGTAGATACCCCAATTCGTATTTCTAGGGTTGCGTGTCGGCGGTTTGTCCTCAACTTCTACCCTCAGAGCAAAACGAATGATCCTGTGATCTGACAGTGAGGGCTCTTTTGACACCCGCCACTGCGAGATCAGCCCGATCATTCCGTCATTGCTCAGGGTAATGTCCAGGACCTCCCTGCGAACACTAGTTACAAAAGTGGGCTCACAGCCCACATTCTCTATGCGCATATTATGACTAATTATAAATTCTAGAAGTGACTCACCCCTCACGTTGCAGTCCGTGCTACCCCATTCCATGTGATGCGCATTTGCGTCGCATCCCAGGGTCAAGTGAAGTTTGTTGACCCTGCAATACTCCACCAGATTGAGTATCGATGGGGGGGGGTGCTATGGCCGTCTCCCCCGGGAAGTAGGCGGATGAGAGGACGAAGTCCGAACCTTCCTTGTCCTTCACCTGTACCGCCACCAGATCTTGCGTTAGAAACTCTGAAATACAGAAAAAGTCTATATTGGCTCTAACGACTATACAAGAGCGGGGTCTCTCGCTAGAGAGATCCCAGATTACCTTGTTTTCTTTTGTGTTGAGGCCTCTTACCTCTCCTCTAACCACCCAAGGCTCTTGGATTAAGAGGATGCCCAGGTTATCCGAAATGAACCTTTTCACGATGACAGCCGAGGCTGCCGATGCGTGATGTAGGTTCACCTGGGCAACTTCTATGCCGGCGCTGGAGCTTATAATATGGGTTCGATGAGAGACAGGTCCTCGTCCCCGATCTCTTCATCAACCTGCATATCCAGCCTTTCTAGGAGCTCTTGGGTGGATGGCAGCGTGCCTTCTTGTTCTTTTGGGAGCTCGTTGCTTCTGCTTTCATCCACGGCGGTGGTCACAGCCCTCTCGGCCGGGATGGGGTCTTTGGGGGACTCGTGCCGCTCCCCCGCAACCACAGAAGCAGTCGCCTCTTGCCCTGCTGAGCTGGCTGAGGATGAAGCCGGAACTGCGGTCATCCCCGTCGCGGGTTCTTTATCCGTCGTCGGCGTTGCTTTGGGTCTCCATGGCCTCATCACCACCCTGCCGAAGCGGAAGTTTAGCTTGAATCGCTTGAATCCCTTCTGCCTAATGTATTTGTAGGATTCATCATCCACCGTTATGTTGAGGTTCCAACCTGAACCCACAACACTGCTAGATACGACCTTCCACGCCGTGGTTCTTAGGCCCACGTTTTGGTTTTTCACTAAACCAAGCGCGAAGTCGTAATTTTCGTCCGCACTTCTAGGGAAGAATACCGCCATACTATGCGGTTGTGGTATATCCTCCCCTCTCTTAACACACAGGACCGGACCATTCCAACCCACTAGCCTTGGCGTGGTCTCCGTTAGCCAGGTGGCCGACTGCTCATCTTGGCAGTCCACCAGCAGCATACCGCCCTTGAAGAAAATGCCATTAAAGGCGCCGGTGTACTCGTCGGCCACGAACAGAGCTTTCACTAAGCAGTTCTGGAGAGACGTCTGCTGTTCCGGCCCTAGGGCCTCCGCCGGGTAGTTGCGGGGCAACACTGCCATCCGGATGCTCTTCACCGCCTCCGAGTACTTCCGGGTTACGGCTCTCGTCGGCTGCTGGTTGGGGTTGGAGCTTTTTCCCCTGGCCTCCTGTGGTTTGTGTTCTCGTACTCTTGGACCTAGGTGGCTCCTGAGGAGTTATTTGGCCGCTTTTCCTCTTTTCCGTACGATTGGGTGCCTCTTGGGGTGCCGGCCTAACTACGCTTCGTCCCTCTGACAAGGCTGCTTTGGCTCGGCGCCGCCTCTGGTTCCTGCGTCTTGTTGCAGACGAACCGCTGGCACCTGTGCGCTGTGCATTTTTAGGAGAGGGGTTGCTCCCCATACTCCTACTCAGAGCCCGCTTTTCGGCTGTCTCCGGTGTCGTGCCATCCTGAAGGAATCTGAGGTACCACTTGAGAGTGGCCCCACTCATTCCCGCTCTTCGTGGGTCGTCGTGACCTCCTGGGCGTCCTGGCTCCGGGGTACATGAGATGTTCCCTCGTTGACGTCTCCTTGTGCGCTCGCTCCTTGATTCCACTTTCGTGAAACCACCCTCCTCTCCGCAGTCGATCCTGCTCGAGGGGGTTGTGGGGGTGGCGTTCGCGCGGTTCGCAGTGGTCGCGATGGACGCACTACGTTGAGTGCCGCTGCAAGAGGGCATGTCGTCGTCGTCACGCGCGTGCTCCTCAAAGAGTGCTCGCTCTTCCGGCGACAGAGCATCCAGGAAGCTAAACTTTCGTCTAGCCCCCGGGCCACTCTTGCTTGCGGTGCTTGTGCAGCCGCGCACTGTCGTTGTTGATGCTGCTGTTTCGGTTGTTGTCGATGTTGTTGTTGTTGTTGTTGTGTTTTGTTTGTTTTTGTTATTATTCATCTTGTTCGTACGACGTTTGGCCCGTGTTGTGGGCCTCCCGGTCTATTCCAGAGCCCCTTGACACGGTAAGGCCACCGTTACTTCCCAAGGCGGCCCGGTGTTGGGAAGGCTCCGTTAGAATACCGCCGAATTTACCTACTGGCTGCAAATCATCCAATGGGCACGGGAGTCGCATAACACCCTGGATTAGGAGGTGGTAGCTCTTGGTCGCTGCACACATACAGCCTCTGCCAGCCCCCAGGAGAGACGCTATGTAGCATCGCCCCTGATGGTTGGGAGATGCCGTACTGTGTTGCAGTTTAAGCCCCTGCACCGCGACAAGGTGCCTACCATTCGCAGAGGTACTAGATATAGAATACTACATAGTTTGCCATATATGGTAAGCTAGAAGCTGTTTCTTCAGCAGTTTAACAGCGCAGTTTTCATTTATATGAAAATTTCGAAGAGGACATATTCCATTTCCACATATGCCGACGGCATTTTAATTTCGGTAATATGAAAATTAGAAGAGCGAGTTAAGACGGTTGTGTTATATTATAAAAATAAAGTACATTTTCAAAATAACATTTAATATTTAGTATGATATTGTTAATTTATAGAAATATTATGCAAATTGGGTTGGGAAGTCTTAAATTTAATAAACTTATACAAGCATAAATCAAAACATCATTTCTCAATTTAAATTTATTATTTTAATTGGTATATAAAAGTTATGCCACAATTATTATATAGTAGTCCAAAAATATAAATTCTTATTTTTCCCAGAAATACATTTGTAAAAAAAGGATCTTTATCCTTTGTTATTATCTTATTTTTTCCAAAAATACATTTGTAAACAAAAGGATATTTATCCTTTTTATATGTTCCACACAAAAGATTTAAGGAGTTCAAGAGCTCAAAACGTGCCCTACATCAGCTACCTACCCGACGGCATTTCGCAAATGATAAAATAAATTTTTCAAGAGCTCAAAGCATACGCTACATCATCTCGAACCTACCTACCCTAGGCTTTTGCGCAAATGAATATATCATGATAGCAAATGCCCACATACAGATTTGGCAATGGCAATAACAGTTAGTATTCTATAAATTCTATCCTGTCGAACGTTCCATTGTTTTGTCATCTCATGTAAAAAGCACGTGTATCCGAACGTTACATTGTTTTGTCCATAAATTTAGAGACTTTTTGCTGCGCTCCTACTTTAAGATCCTTGGTTTTGTCATCTCATGTTAAAAAAAAGAAACATTTAATTGGAGAAATATTGAAATACTGCTAAAAGTGATTTTCTTCTCGCTGCTTACAATGCCGAGGAAAAGAAAACGACCTGACATAGGTCGTCGAAGTCGTGTAAATGTGCAACGAGCTACTTTACGCTCCAACCGCACGAATGACCAGCGAGATGCTGATAATGATAACAGTCGTACAAGTATGGGAGAATTACGTTCAAGAGTAAATAACTATCAAGTGGATAGGGGGAGAATGGAACGAGTTCGTGCACATCGATCACAACAGCAGAGAGCACGGGATAACGAATTTAATCGATTCCGCAGACGCGATGCTCCTGTAAACCTCGAACGAGGAGCATTTTCCTACGATCCGGAATTTGATTATAGTGCCGACAAATCTGTGACGATTGGAGAAATGTCAATCATTTGTCAACATTGTAAAGCATTAAAGTACAGTAGTGAACCTGCAGGATTATGTTGTGCTGGTGGCAATGTACAATTGCCTCAATTGGTTCCACCACCTGAACCGTTACACTCATTAGTTAATGGGATGGAAAGTGAGTCTAAACACTTCTTGGCTAACATCCAAAAATATAATAATTGCTTCCAAATGACATCGTTTGGTGCAACGCATATAGTACAAGACGGGTTCATGCCTACTTTAAGGTAGAATACCATAATTGTTTTAGTGAAATTCTAATTTGTATTTGTATCACAATTAATTTAACCAGTTCTTAAACAATTACAGATCCAAGGACAAATTCATCACCTACTGGGGGCAATGCTGCCAGTGCCAGATGCAGATCATAAATTTTTGCAAATTTATTTTGTGGGCAATCAAGATGTGGAAGTTGATACACGTTGTGGTCATAATCCAACCGTCAAGCGAATCATTGTCCAACACCTGCAAACATTTCTTCACGAGAATAATGAATTAGTGAAGATTTTCAAAATGGCACTGGATCGGATGCCATCAGACAGCCATAATATTGTAATAAGAGCCGACAAAACACCTGATGGAGAGCATGCAAGGAGGTTTAATTCACCGACAATAGATGAAGTGGCTATTGTCGTTGTTGGAGAGAATTTGCAATCAAGAGATATTGTACTTCATCGCCGGAACAATGAATTGAAACGTGTATATGAAACGCATAGAGCTTATGATGCTTTACAATACCCATTAATTTTCTGGCAGGGAGAAGATGGGTACCATTTTAATATCAAAATGGTTAATCCAACAACAGGTAATTAGATTATACAAAATAAAATATTTTATATGTTCAATATATAAATGTATTTTTTTATCATATGTACTTCCAGGTGCTGATACACACAAAAAAGTCAGTGCAATGAATTATTATGCATACAGACTCATGATCCGTGAAGGTGAAGTAAATCACATTTTGATGTGTCAACGGCTCTTTCATCAGTATGCAGTGGACATGTACGTCAAAAGAGTACATTCATCTTCGCGATGCAATCAATGCTGACGGCAATGTAAATAATGTAGGAAGAATGACAATTTTATATTATTACTATATTAATTAACTGTATATGATCATAACTGTGTTGTATTTAATTTAAGCAAAGATTTGTTTATCATGTTCACAGTCCAGAAACGAGCACATCCAAGAAAATTTAAAATTTTTGTATATGAAGTGTATAAATATAAATAAATGACTTAATATGTATATAATATGTGCATTTGGATCCTTAATGTCAACGTGTGTTAGTAACTCTTTATTTCCATCAACTTGGCTCCATCTACTTGGGAACCACTTGGTTCGACAGGACATGATAATATGGTGGAAGTACTAGGCGACTCGGACAAATCTGATTCGATCAGAACATTATCAATGTTGAGCTGCTGGCTGTCTTAAATAACATCAATATCTACCAGAACATTCTTGATGTTGGGCTTTTTTGATGTTGGCTGTCTTCAATAACTTGAATGTCCTGTATGTCTTCGGCCAATAAATTTAATTCACAGAATGTCTCCTCAGATGATGAAGATGGCATTGTAGAAACGTGTTTTGGTTTAGATAGCAGCTTTTGCTTTAATATATTTTTTTGTACTTTTGCCCTGTTCACGTGTATTATTCGTTCTACATTCTTACCACACTTGGTACAAAATCTGAAGGTAACAGCGATTATGTTGTAGCATTCGTCGCATCTTAATAATAATTTAATACAATCTGGACAGTTATTATTTTTTTCTGCCGTTCCATCCACTTTTTACAAAACGGACAATGCATTTTAAGGAGTTAAGGGATATATAGCTTCACTATAACTATATTATAGTTATATAGTTTGAATTCTTTATTTTCTCGATGACAGATGTAGTTCTTCTTCTTTTCCTAACCATGGCCATCGTCAAAAAAAAACGACAGATGTAGTTTGATAGCTATAGTGTAAATATTTGTCAGTATTCACTCAAAAAAAATTGTCTATGGTAAAATGTCACTTGAGATGTTAACGTCTGTTTGCTGTGCATCTATACTATAATTCTTTAATATTCCTAAAAATCTAAAAGCAGCAAATTTCAATACAATTAAAAAAGTATTGTGTCGTGTGTTTGTGACTTACTAAATATGCCTCCAATAATTAGGCGGTGCGAAGTTCGCCGGGTCAGCTAGTATAATTTATATAATATTTATACAAACTCCTGCATTGTACCTGCCCGATTTGCCAAATAGTAAAAAATACTTTGATTGTCGTTTTGAATATTTTAGTTTTTACAACCGCACGCTCTCGTTGTCTGCAAGGAAGTAATCAAGGCATACATGTGCATAAGGAATAATTGGAAACAAAAATTCGTAGGGAAAGGGAAAGCCTTTTCACTTTCCAAGATCACACACACAACACTATAGTATTGTATATGTGTATCATTGTGACTTTTGTGTTTTCAACACGCCACCTCAAAAGTTTCACTGATACAAATTAATAAATTACAAAAGATAATTTTCAGACGAGTGTGTGCATATTCAAATGGTTGTAAAATTTTTGTTTTCTTTTCCTTTTTTTCTTTCATTGCTTTGTTTTATCCAGCATTTGCTGCAAAAAATTGAGGAAATCCAGTAAAACCCAATTAGATCAATCAAAACACAAATTAACCAGATTCGCTTATATAAACATAGCAATGATTAGTCTAGAAATTTTTTAGGTTTGATTATGGTAAAATATACCTACATATATGCCAAGAGATCCAGTTTGCTTTGGTTTCTAAGGTGGAAAAAACCCCATATATTCCGAGAACTTTAGGGGATTTTTGCCATTTAAGTTTCAGTTAGCCCCAGTTGGTCTAGCAGGGCTGTGAATCCAGCTGGTGGTAATGGCTTTGTTAAAATATCAGCCAATTGTAAATCAAATGTATTTGATACAGATTAGTTTTTTTTTTTCAATTTGTTCCCTGGTAAAATGATAATTAGTATGTATGTACTTAGTTCTCTTGTGGCAAGCCAATAATCTTGGCTATACTAATTGTCTTCAAAAATATCTATTGGGCCATTTAATTTTAATTTAATTTCATTTATTAATGACTTTAACCACAATGCTTCTCTTACACCTTTGAATAAGGCCATACCTTCGTTAGATGTAGTAGCTACCGGTTTTTGTTTCATAGTACTCCAGGAAATTTAACAATTTCCAAACATTTTAAATATATGTATATTCTTTAGTACTTCTTTTATCAGTCTAGTTTCCAGCCCAACCAGAATCGACATAACCCATGAGAATATTATTTACTTACTAGCTGACCCGGCGAACTTCGCACCGCCTAATTATTGGAGGCATATTTAGTAAGTCACAAACACACGACACAATACTTTTTTAATTGTATTGAAATTTGCTGCTTTTAGATTTTTAGGAATATTAAAGAATTATAGTATAGATGCACAGCAAACAGACGTTAACATCTCAAGTGACATTTTACCATAGACAATTTTTTTTGAGTGAATACTGACAAATATTTACACTATAGCTATCAAACTACATCTGTCGTTTTTTTTTTGACGATGGCCATGGTTAGGAAAAGAAGAAGAACTACATCTGTCATCGAGAAAATAAAGAATTCAAACTATATAACTATAATATAGTTATAGTGAAGCTATATATCCCTTAACTCCTTAAAATGCATTGTCCGTTTTGTAAAAAGTGGATGGAACGGCAGAAAAAAAATAATAACTGTCCAGATTGTATTAAATTATTATTAAGATGCGACGAATGCTACAACATAATCGCTGTTACCTTCAGATTTTGTACCAAGTGTGGTAAGAATGTAGAACGAATAATACACGTGAACAGGGCAAAAGTACAAAAAAATATATTAAAGCAAAAGCTGCTATCTAAACCAAAACACGTTTCTACAATGCCATCTTCATCATCTGAGGAGACATTCTGTGAATTAAATTTATTGGCCGAAGACATACAGGACATTCAAGTTATTGAAGACAGCCAACATCAAAAAAGCCCAACATCAAGAATGTTCTGGTAGATATTGATGTTATTTAAGACAGCCAGCAGCTCAACATTGATAATGTTCTGATCGAATCAGATTTGTCCGAGTCGCCTAGTACTTCCACCATATTATCATGTCCTGGCGGGCCAAGTGGTTCCCAAGTAGATGGAAATAAAGAGTTACTAATACACGTTGACATTAAGGATCCAAATGCACATATTATATACATATTAAGTCATTTATTTATATTTATACACTTCATTTACAAAAATTTAAAATTTTCTTGGATGTGCTCGTTTCTGGACTGTGAACATGATAAACAAATCTTTGCTTAAATTAAATACAACACAGTTATGATCATATACAGTTAATTAATATAGTGCTTTCTGGTAGACAATATTTTTAGTTTTTTTTTGCGGTGCTTAATAAATAAGGATGTTGGTTTTCCGACACGCGAACACGCAACGTATAATTGTCCATGTGCGAAACAGGGAAACTCTAAGTTTATTCCGCAAACTTGCAACGATTGGCCTTGCGATTTATTTATGGTCATCGCAAACGCCAGACGCACGGGAAATTGCAACCCCTTAAAATCAAATGGCAAATCCGTTGGAATCATAGGTATTCGTGGGATTAAGACATCCTCTCCTTTGTATTTTCCTTTGATTATTTTAGCTTCGATGATGTTATTCATGAGTTTCTACACAACCAATCTCGTTCCATTGCAAAGTCGAGGTTGATTAATATTACGCAGCATGATGACAACTGACCCTACTTTTAATTTCAAATTATATGGTGGTAGTCCAGGCAAGTGCAATGAATTTAAAAATTCTGTAGTATGTGGTCAATGTGGTCACAGGTGGACGTGCCGCTCTATCCACAGCGTTGTTTGGGTTGAAATACACTCGTTGTCCATTTTCTAAATGAACTGCCAAATGCAATACAGTGGGATGTCTTTCATGAATTTCAAACGAAAATATGCGCCAAATAGCCTCATTGCTGCTTACATAGCGACCCATCTGATAGTGAGACACTTCATCATTTGTGTTTGTTACTGCGAACATGGCCATGTTCCTTTGTTCTACCTTTGTTAACATATTTACATATGTACTTTATGGATTTCACAGAGTTACACGTTGATGTGAGCCTCAAAAGCTTTGGACAATATGGGCGAGAACGGCACAATCCAACGATTGTCTACATGAAAATCTTGTCCTTTTATCTTGACATCTACAGATCGTCCAACCGTCCTCAACTGATCGCCGACGATACAATGGGTAACCATCGATTCCCGAGATGGTTTCAGCAAGCAAGTTTCTCGGGTACCGTTTGGAGCACTTGCCGTCGATCAAAAAAGGGGAGCTGTTGTTGAAAACTCCGCAAGGTCCATGTATCATGTGTTTAGTTACTATCGTATGCAACTTGGCCATACACACGATGCTTTGTAATGAAATTCATTTAAGATTTTAATTTTTGCTTGTAAACACTGTCTGTGATGTCATGCCTATCAAGTGGTGTTTGGTTGTGTAGCAGTTCTTTTTTTATTTCAATCCATTGTGGGTTACAGGTGAATGTAATAAATAGGTCTGGACGGCCATACTTTCGAACATAAGACATCGCATCTTGACCGTACTCGTGCATGTGGCGCGGGCTTCCGATGTAAGTGGCCGGTAAAATTGTCATTCTTCCTACATTATTTACATTGCCGTCAGCATTGATTGCATCGCGAAGATGAATGTACTCTTCAGATCGAAGCTGCTGTTGATTAAGACGGATGTATGTCAATCTTTCAGTCTCAATTTTGACGTACATGTCCACTGCATACTGATGAAAGAGCCGTTGACACATCAAAATGTGATTTACTTCACCCTCACGGATCATGAGTCTGTATGCATAATAATTCATGGCACTGACTTTTTTGTGTGTATCAGCACCTGGAAGTACATATGATAAAAAAATACATTTATATATTGAACATATAAAATATTTTATTTTGTATAATCTAATTACCTGTTGTTGGATTAACCATTTTGATATTAAAATGGTACCCATCTTCTCCCTGCCAGAAAATTAATGGGTATTGTAAAGCATCATAAGCTCTATGCGTTTCATATACACGTTTCAATTCATTGTTCCGGCGATGAAGTACAATATCTCTTGATTGCAAATTCTCTCCAACAACGACAATAGCCACTTCATCTATTGTCGGTGAATTAAACCTCCTTGCATGCTCTCCATCAGGCGTTTTGTCGGCTCTTATTACAATATTATGGCTGTCTGATGGCATCCGATCCAGTGCCATTTTGAAAATCTTCACTAATTCATTATTCTCGTGAAGAAATGTTTGCAGGTGTTGGACAATGATTCGCTTGACGGTTGGATTATGACCACAACGTGTATCAACTTCCACATCTTGATTGCCCACAAAATAAATTTGCAAAAATTTATGATCTGCATCTGGCACTGGCAGCATTGCCCCCAGTAGGTGATGAATTTGTCCTTGGATCTGTAATTGTTTAAGAACTGGTTAAATTAATTGTGATACAAATACAAATTAGAATTTCACTAAAACAATTATGGTATTCTACCTTAAAGTAGGCATGAACCCGTCTTGTACTATATGCGTTGCACCAAACGATGTCATTTGGAAGCAATTATTATATTTTTGGATGTTAGCCAAGAAGTGTTTAGACTCACTTTCCATCCCATTAACTAATGAGTGTAACGGTTCAGGTGGTGGAACCAATTGAGGCAATTGTACATTGCCACCAGCACAACATAATCCTGCAGGTTCACTACTGTACTTTAATGCTTTACAATGTTGACAAATGATTGACATTTCTCCAATCGTCACAGATTTGTCGGCACTATAATCAAATTCCGGATCGTAGGAAAATGCTCCTCGTTCGAGGTTTACAGGAGCATCGCGTCTGCGGAATCGATTAAATTCGTTATCCCGTGCTCTCTGCTGTTGTGATCGATGTGCACGAACTCGTTCCATTCTCCCCCTATCCACTTGATAGTTATTTACTCTTGAACGTAATTCTCCCATACTTGTACGACTGTTATCATTATCAGCATCTCGCTGGTCATTCGTGCGGTTGGAGCGTAAAGTAGCTCGTTGCACATTTACACGACTTCGACGACCTATGTCAGGTCGTTTTCTTTTCCTCGGCATTGTAAGCAGCGAGAAGAAAATCACTTTTAGCAGTATTTCAATATTTCTCCAATTAAATGTTTCTTTTTTTTAACATGAGATGACAAAACCAAGGATCTTAAAGTAGGAGCGCAGCAAAAAGTCTCTAAATTTATGGACAAAACAATGTAACGTTCGGATACACGTGCTTTTTACATGAGATGACAAAACAATGGAACGTTCGACAGGATAGAATTTATAGAATACTAACTGTTATTGCCATTGCCAAATCTGTATGTGGGCATTTGCTATCATGATATATTCATTTGCGCAAAAGCCTAGGGTAGGTAGGTTCGAGATGATGTAGCGTATGCTTTGAGCTCTTGAAAAATTTATTTTATCATTTGCGAAATGCCGTCGGGTAGGTAGCTGATGTAGGGCACGTTTTGAGCTCTTGAACTCCTTAAATCTTTTGTGTGGAACATATAAAAAGGATAAATATCCTTTTGTTTACAAATGTATTTTTGGAAAAAATAAGATAATATCAAAGGATAAAGATCCTTTTTTTACAAATGTATTTCTGGGAAAAATAAGAATTTATATTTTTGGACTACTATATAATAATTGTGGCATAACTTTTATATACCAATTAAAATAATAAATTTAAATTGAGAAATGATGTTTTGATTTATGCTTGTATAAGTTTATTAAATTTAAGACTTCCCAACCCAGTTTGCATAATATTTCTATAAATTAACAATATTATACTAAATATTAAATGTTATTTTGAAAATGTACTTTATTTTTATAATATAACACAACCGTCTTAACTCGCTCTTCTAATTTTCATATTACCGAAATTAAAATGCCGTCGGCATATGTGGAAATGGAATATGTCCTCTTCGCAATTTTCATATAAATGAAAACTGCGCTGTTAAACTGCGGAAGAGACAGCTTCTAGCTTACCATATATGGCAAACTATGTAGTATTCTATATCTAGTAAGCAATGAGCAATGTGAAGTCTGCATAGGCAGAGATGCCCCGTTATTATAATAAAAGTATTTTTGAGAGTTTGTAACACTGTAAGGTTGGCACCATCAAACATGTCAACACATTAATTATATTTATATATTTTGAATATGTTATGAGCAAAGTTGATATTATGTTGCCGATTCAAAAGTCTTGTTTTAATGCGTTCTTCAATTCGAGTGGAACTGAGAGTACAAATACCGTCAAATGTTTGACAGCAAGTAAGTGGTCAACTTTTATATGGGAAAATGGAATTGTCGTTTTACTCTATCTTACTCGTAATTTTTCCTTATTTGCTCACCGTTTAGACCTACCCTGGACTACGACAAACATTTTAAACCCAAAGTCAGCTCAATCGGCCCAGCCGTTCTCGAGTTTTAATCAGACTAACAAACAACAATTCATTTTTATTTATATAGATAGAAGATATTATGACTTTTAAGACATTGCCATAATTCTTTGTTATTATTATTAGTATACCGGCTTAAGACACTTATGGCCCTGACAGATGAGCAAAATTAATGCGTCTTAAGCAACGCTAATGCGCATTGAAATTTTATGGTGACAGACGGCAGACTTGTGCATTTAGACATACCTGATAGTGAAATCTGTTTATTTATTAAAAAAAAACGTGAAATAAAAATGAATAAGATAAATTATTAATAGAAATTTTTGTATTTTTGGAAAATCAATATAAATTTAACGAAAAAATTCGTTTATTATTAACTACCTTAAAAGATAATAGAGTTAAATTAAAAGCAATAATTGATCGTATTGCGGAAAAAGTTTGCGAAAAAGTTAAGAATACTGGAAAATGGATAGCAAACTGTGCGTAGTTTATTTTCTGCCATCTAAAAATATTAAAATTTGTTTTTGTTAATATATCTGCACATAATTATTTAGCAATATAAAACTGCTTACCTCGGATGCTGTAAATGCAAAGGAGGCGGCAGACTTCAAGCGACATCTGTCAAAGAATAGCAAAAATCGGCCATTTTTGAGCAGTGTTGCCTACTCAAATTTGGAAAATTCAGCTAAATGCACGGAATTCTTGTGCATTACAAACTTGCATTAACATGGGTCAAATGCGCAAGTAAATGTAAATTAAGCCCGCTAATGCAAATTAGCGCTGTCGTCTGTCAGGGCTATTATTGGTACACCTAAATCCGGTAGTGTACACAACATTATGTACATTAAACATGCCAATCGAATTCCTACATGGTGTTTCACATGATTCTTTAGCTTGCGAGGCCTCTTAATTTAGTTTGCCTGGAAGAGGAGTACTAATTGGATTACAATCTTCCATATTAAATTTTTTAACGATATTTTTCATATATGCAGATTGACTGAGATCATATTTTCTATAAATTTTTATACCAATGAAATATTGTATTTCACATAAGTCAGTCATTTCGAACGTATTTTAAAGATAAGCTTTAAATTTACACATTCTTTCATAATTATTGGTGGCAATTACTACATCGTCAACATATGATAGTATACATATACATATTTATATACATATCTTTTTTATCTAAAATATATCTACACCGGTCTACTTCTAGATTCTAAATTCCAAATTTTTTTAGTGCACTTACGAATACCTCAAACCAGCATCTTGCAACTTGCTTAAGAACATAAATGGTTTAAACCTTTTAGAATCTTCATATAAATTTCATATTTTAATGTACCATTTAAAAATGCTGTTTTGACATCCATATGATGGATCAGTAAATTATATTGATTCGAAAATGCTAAAAGAAATCTTAAACTAGAAATTCGTACAACTGGTGCCAAGGTCTCTGTCGGGGTGATCGACGTTGTGTTTGCCGGTGTGCCAATTAAAATAAAAATTATTAGAATTTGAGTAACAATTCAGATGTATGTAAGTATGTATATTTGAGTGCGTGTAATATATGTACATATGTACATGTATGGGCGGGTTAGTATATACAATTATGCTTATACAATTAAGGGTTATTTGTGTATATACATATATATATAATTTAAATATAAATATAATTATGAATTTTAAATAAAACCTGATGAGGTTATTTATTCCCGCGTTGATATGCTGATACTGCTGCTGTTGTTGTTGTTGTTGCTGCTAATGCTGGTTGATTTTGGAGCCTGTATGTCCGTCCGCTGTGGAATCTCTTTTTATTGTGTCTTTCTGTTTGTTGGGTACTTCGTTGTTATGTTGGCGCTGTTGGGTGTTTTTTGCATTGTCCTCTAATTCGTATTTAGACGAGTTAGGAGGACAATGCAGGATTGAGATTTTTATATCTATTTTGATAGGGGTTTATGCGTATTATTATAAACGAGCTGGAGGTATACTTTGGGTTTAAATCGCACAAGCACCGGTTAAAGTCCAACCAAGTGCGGTGTTTTGTACGATTACGGTGCTGTTATCGGGGTTGAACAATCCGGGTTTCATTAATCTTGGGAAGACGTCTGCTCCCAGTTCCAACATGATCTTGTCGTTCTTCCAAAATGTAGGGTCGGCTAGGACTAAGTGGTCGAACTTCGTAATGTTTTCGCCACTTAAGTCAGGATTGTAGGGTCAGGTCAGTAAGCCATGCGTCAAAAGGCTGTTAACTTCGACATGCCAGTCGGAATCAGTTAATGATCCGATTACGAGTTTGCATATAGTACGATGCGAGTCGAGGTAAGTTTTTGGTAACCTCAGTCTCTGAACCAGTTTTGACGTAATAATAGTCACCCTTCGGGTCGGGTTGATTATGGCTCGTATTTTGTTCCATTTGCCATTGTGTTTGACTTTGATCATGACAGTTGGTATGAGGGTCGGCTTGGCCAGTAACGTGGGTATATCCTATTGTCTATGTAATCGTTCTTCGCTTTTTGCTGTTTTCTTTGGCTCTTTGCAGAACAATCTGGGGTGTCCATGTAGGGTGGAATGGTGTTCCCCGTTACACGTGGCACATCGTTTTTTACTTGTGCACTTTTGGGTGGAATGCGATCTGGCCAAGCAATTGACGCAGTACTTATATTTAATGACTGCGTCAAACTTTTCGCTGATGTTCATTTGACTGAATTTTGAACATGTTACCAGTCTATGATCTTTTTTACACAATCCACAGGCGACGTGTTTGTGTGTTCGCTTTGATGAACGGCTGATAGTACGCCGTTCCGTGCGATGGGTACTTCCTCGCTCCTCTCGAATAGGGGAAAGGGTCGCTTTAAAGCGATGAAGACGTCTTGCCAGGGTTCCTTCGTCGGAGAGTGGGCTGATGCTACGGGTCACGCTGAGTGAACGCTCAGTGAATGTGTGGCTGCTTTGGCGGCTACAAATTGGCTTCGTACTGCTTTGAGGGGCCAAGTCACTATAAGGAAATAAGATTAATTATTTGGTAAAGTGACTATTTTGGTTATTGGGCGGGTAATTGTTCCCTGAGAGGTACGTATGTCAACTACTCTTGCTTTATTGTCTGCACCGAGATACGTTTTTTCGATGCGACCAAGTCTCCACTCATTTGCGGGTAGAGTTTCTTGACGTATAACTACCACATCGTTAACGTCTATGTTGCGTTGAGGGTACTTCCACTTATATCTTTTGTGGAGTTCTTTCAGATATTCTTCTTTCCATCGTTTGCAGAAGTGTTGATAGAGTATCTTCAGTTTCTGCCATCTTTGTGCGATGCTTAGATGTGCATATTCTAAGTTGGGCTTTGCTGGGATTAATAAAGGGGTACCTATTAAGAAATGACCTGGAGTTAAAGGTTCTAAATTTTTTGGGTCTTCACTTAGTGAACTTAAAGGGCGAGAATTCAAGCAACTTTCGGTTCGGGTTAAAAGGGTAGCTAGTTCTTCGAAAGTGAATTTCTGGTTCTGAGACACCTTTTTCAAGTGGCTCCCTCCTGCTTCCCAGAGTCCACCCATGTGTGGAGCCCCTGGAAGATTAAAGTGCCAGTTGATATTTTGGTGTACTTCACTAGTTGTTAATTGAGTTTTCAATGACTTCATGAACTCTCGCCGATCTTTAATTAAAAGTTAAGACGCTCCAACGAAATTAGTACCATTGTCCGAATAGAGATCGACGGAACATCCGCGCCTGGAAAAGAAACGTGCGAATGCGACCATGAAGACGTTGGTGGTGAGATCACTTACTGGCTCTAGATGTATTGCTTTGGTTGCAAAACAAACAAATACTCATAAATAAACTTTTGTGATCAGACGTGCTCTGCCGGTGTAATTTTTTATCTCGTTAAGGTGGTACGTTCCGCGAATGGGTAGTGCTGCCATAATCTGATTACTGTTGCGCTTTTTGTGCAAAACGCAAGTTTTGCACTGATGAATGGTAGACTTGATGAGGGTTTTCAGCTTCGGTATCCAAAATTCCGAACCCATAAGTCGTAAGACTAGCTAGTTGCCGCCATGAAGGGTTATTAGATGGGTAAATTGGCTGAGTAGTTTGGCTAATCGACTGCTATAGGGTAGTATAATCGGAAAACGCTCATTGTATGATAATGCCGCTGAATTGCTCAACCGACCACTAACTCGCATTATTCCTTTGGGATCGATTAAAGGGTTTAGTGTCAAAATTGTACTTTTTTTGGATATGCTGATTTTCTGGGTTAAGGCTTCATACTCTTCCTGGAAATACTTCTTTTGGGATAAAATAATCAGCTTCGTACGGGTACTATTGAACTCTTCTGGAGTTATTTCCTACGTTGTGTATGACTGTTGTGATTTATTGGGTGACGCATTCGAACAGAATCTGAACAAATATGCTACAACTCGAATGGCTTTGGGTAAGGATGATAATCTATCCAGCATATCTTCTTGTGTTGTGTTCACGAAGGTCTTGATTGGCCGGAGTTCCAGTGGTGTATCGATTGATTTTTCGGTAACTGGCCAGTGTTTCGGGTCGAATGTTAGCCATTGGGGTCCGTGCCACCAGAGGTCATTGTTAACCATTTCCAGAGGTGTGCTTCCGCGAGTAGCTAGATCTGCCGGGTTGTCTTGACTTTCGACGTGAGTCCAATTTTCGGTTCCAACCTTGTCTGCGATTGTGGCAATTCGGTGGGATACAAAGGTAGTCCATGTACATGGAGGATTGCTAAGCCATGAAAGAACAATTGTGGAATCCGTCCAAAGTTGAGTACGGTATTGGGTTATACTTAGTTGGGATAGGGTCGCATCCACTAGATTCGCCAGACGAACAGCTCCGTAAAGTTCTAGCCTTGGCAACGATATAGTTTTTATTGGGGCCACACGAGTCTTGGATACCAAAAGGGTTGCCCAGGTATTTGTGTTTGTAGAAACACTGATATATAGGGCTGCTGCGTAAGCTTTTTCAGACGCGTCAGGGAATCCATGAAAATTGATGATCGCCGATGTCGAAAAGTGGGTCCATCGAGGAATTTCAATAAGATTTAAGGAATCGTAGTCCTTTATGAATATTTTCCATCGATGGAACGTTAAGGGTTTCAGACATTCATCCCAATCGGATTTATCTAGCCATATCTGTTGCATTATTATTTTTGTGGTGACTACAACGGGGCTGAGCCACCCAGCTGGGTGGAACAATTTTGCTATAATCGATAGTACTTCTCTGTTAGTATACGACGTTTTATCCTGAATAGGGTTGATGAGAAAAAATAATCTTTTTTTGCATTCCATCTGATTCCTAATGTTTTTGTGTTATTGGATTCTGGTAACCTGAGTGAGTTGGTATCCGATAGATGTTCTTGTGGGATTCCAGATAAAACTTTTGGGTCATTTGAGGTCCATTTGCGTTGAGCGAATCCTGCGGACTTCAAAGATGAAGTGAGTTCATCTCGTGCCAATATCGCTGTTGGTGCGTCATGTGCTCCTGCAAGTACATCATCAACATACATTCCGTTTCGAAGTATCTCTGCTGCCAGTGGGTGGGTTCCTTCTACATCATCCGCTAATTTAAGGAGGGTACGAATAGCTAAAAATGGAGCACAGTTAATACCAAACGTAACAGTTTGTAATTCAAAATCTTCTATAAGGTCGTTAGGGGATTTCCTTAATAAGATTCTTTGAAACGGAGTGTGTCTGCTTTCAACCAGTATTTGGCAATACATTTTTTGAATATCTGCGTTGAATACGATTCGAAACATTCGCCATTTTACTACTAGGATTACGAGGTCTGCCTGAATGGGTCCAGTATGTAGTACATCATTGAGGCTGTTCCTGTTCGAGGTGGGGCATGATGCGTTGAATACTACTCGGAGTTGAGTCGTTATGCGATCCGGTTTGATGACTGCATGATGTGGCAGATAATACGTTTTCGTATTAACCGCAGGGTCGTATTCTACTTTGGTCATATTACTGAGTTCCAAATACTAGTTGATGGCCTTGTCGTATTCCGCTTTAATTTCGGGTTTTCTCGACAATGATTTTTCATTTCGAAGAAATTGAGCTAGAGCTATGTGTCTTGAGTTGACTAATTCTATGTTTTCCGGGGTTTTAAAGGGTAATGTTACCACATAGCACCCATTTGAGTTTCTGTGGGTTGTATTTTTATAGATTTGCTCACAAACTATATCCGAAGTTGAGGGTAGAGGCTTCCTTGGAACTTCTTCAACTTCCCAAAATTGTGTGAGCAACTTGTCTGGGGTCATGTTATTGAAAAATGACATTATTGAGGGTGATAAGGGTTTTTCTGGTGTGGGTCCGGATAAAAACCAACCGAATTCCGTTTCTTGGGCTAGAAGGGTCCCGAGTACATTTCTCCGTACACCACTGAGAATTATTTGTGGGTATGGGTCACTTCCGATCAATATGTCGACTGGTCTGGGTTTGCAAAATTGAGGGTTATAGGGGAGGCTAAAAAAAACCGAAATCTGTATTAGTAATGATCGTATTAAGTGAGTGAATGGGTAAATTATCGGTTAAAGTTTTTAAGATAAATGCGTGTGTTGTTATCTTAAACTCCTTTCTTATCGGGGAACGAAGGGTGAGTTCACAAATTTTGGAGGGTGTTGCCGAAACGGTGTTGTTCAATCCCGTCACTTGTGCATTTCTCCTGAACGTGGGTATGTCCAATTTTTTCTGGAATTTCTCTGAAATAAAAGTGGCTTTTGACCCGGAGTCGACTAGTACGCGAGCTGTGAATATTTGCCCTTTGTATAAAACTTGGACTACAGCAGTACCTAACAAAATCTGTTTCCCACTGAAGTTTTGTGGGTCTTGGGTTTTATTTTTAGTGGACTGTAAGAGGGTTTGGGTAGGCTTGCGGATTTATATTGGTATTAAGGGTTTGGGAGGTACTATTGGAGTTTGGGTCAAGAGACGGGTTTGAGGCTCTTGATCCTTGCGGGGGGGATAGGGAACGGGTTGGTGTATCCTTATGCAGAAGTGTGTTATGTTTCTTTCTACATATTCTACAAGAATATTTGCTCTTGCAATCTCTGAAACTGTGAGATAATTCAAGGCAGTTGAAACAATAACCATTACTTTTTACTGTGGTTATTCGGGTCTCAACATTCATTTGTAAGAACTTTGGGCATTCTCGAATTGAATATTGTGTTCTACAAAGCTTACAACTTTCAATGTCTTGAGGTTTTTTTGAGAAGTTGTTGCCTCTAACTGGGTGTGCACTAGCGTGTGAAAAATTCAGAGTTGAAGTTCCGGAAACAATAACGTGTAATGTGCTGAATTTCCTGTCTTTTCCTTTTCTATAGGATCCACTGTCGGATTAGGTCACTGGAACGGGGTCAGTTAGATTTCCTACTGCTTCCAAAGATTTATATCGATGAATGAGAAACGCGTCGAAAGTTTTCCAGGATGGTATTTCCGAGTTATCTTCTAGGGTGTCCTCGAATTGATAAAGTAGGGTTTTGGGTAGTTTCAATCCGCATAAGAAGATTAAGATGGGGTCCTAGTACACGTTGTGAAGATTTGTGAGACAATTGTTGACGGTCCTCTGAAGGTGTTTAATCGCGCTTCCACTTTCTTGGGTTGCTTGGGGTAGGTTGAATAAAATTTTCAATTGCGCGTTGACCTGAACTCGTTTGTTCTCGTATTGGGATACCAGGTCCCTCCATGCCATCAGGAAACCATCATTCGTTAAGGGTGCGTTTTTTCCAATTGCTCTTGCTTCTCCTCGGGTTTTTTGAATCAAATGGAACAGTCTTTCCACGTTGCTGATTTTGTGATTGTTTACATATATAGCCGTAAACATGTCTCGGAATGAAGGCCAGGTTGCGAAATCTCCATAAAATATGTCCGTATCACAAGGGGGTAGATGAATTGAGAGTCCTATGTCCCGCGATGTATATTCCTCTGAAACTCGTTCCTTTATTGTTGGAGTTGGGGTCTTGAGATCATCAATAGCTTGATTGATGGATCCTAAACTTTTCAAATACAATTGATGACCTTTTTTAAATTATTCTTTGATTTTTGCAAAATCAATAGTTTCACTGGGTTTTTGTGGGGTTCTACGAAAGGCATCGTACGACTTGTTTGCCTTGTCGTATATCGCGTTGAGTTCAACCCATTTTATTTCTAGGGTATAAATGGATTCGTCTTCGGGTTGGGTGTCGTAATGTTCCTCAGTGTATTCGAACAAATCGGAAATACAAAATTTAAACTCTTCTATTATTATTAAAAATTCACTTAACCGGTACCGCAAAATATGAAGGGTGAAATACCGAAGAACGAAAAATTTCCTAATGGGTCTTTTGAAATTTTTCCTACAGGGTCTGTTTTTTGCTTGCTCACACTGCACTAGCAGTCAACGTGTGTTTGTTGTTAGTGGAGCGGGTAATACAATAAAACATACATATAAACATGTAGGTACAAGTGGGTGCCAAAGCAACGTTACTTGGCTCTCAGAAATTATGTGCGTATGTATGTATATTGTATATGTATGAACGAGTAAAGTGCAAAGCGGAATATGGCAATAACAAATTTTGCAAATACTTTGTGCTTAATAATTAAAACATTAATTAAAATATTTCTCCCAAGAACATGTAGTTCTTGCTTTATTGAATCAAAGAATATGACTAACCTAGTTTACAAAAATTCTTAATCTTAAATACGAAATCACTAGTAAAGACAGAAAGCAAAATACAATTAAAATTCTAAAGAATTCTTATCAGCAAAATTAATAAGTGCAACGCCTCTTAAGAATGTCGATCGTAAAAACATACTTGCAGCAAAGCGGAAATGCACTTAAAATTCTTTAGAATTTGGTTACAAATAGTGTCAATGCAATTTCGACTATTTTATAAACAAATGATAAAATTAAAGAGTTCGATGCCTCTTATGAAAAATACGTTACCCACAATTAAGTGGAAAACAACAAAAGAACTTAGTTTATTTTAACGACGTAAGTATGTTTAAGTGTACATGTATGTATGTATGTAAACATACATATATATGTATGTTTATATTAATATTTTATGTGATGGTGAAGTGGATATCATAACTCAAAAGAACTTAGTTTATTTTAATGACGTAAGTATGTTTAAGTGTACATGTATGTATGCATGTAAATATATATATGTATGTTTATATTAATATTTTATGTGATGGTGAAGTGGATATCATAACTCTTAATACAGGTTAAGCAAAAGATTTACATTGAATATAATATTAATTTTGTTTTTTTTTTCACTATGCGGTTTATTCCGACTTGCACTAATATTTTATATAAATACTAGCTGACCCCGCAGCCGTTGTCCTGCGCGAAATTATGTCTTCTGAATTGAAAAGACAAAAAATTCATATTGTGTTGATTATCATTTATTTCAGATTGATAAACAACAATTTTTGGTTTCTGTTCCGGTGTACAGAAAAGATGGTTTTCCAACTCGTGAACACGCCACGTATGTATATCTGGCCGTGTGAAAATTATAGCATTTCCAAATTTATGCCACACGTTTGAACTGAAGTGGCAAATCATTAGAACTCAAAAGAAATCCGTAGAATCAAGCATTCTGCCCCTTGTATTCGATAGGTGCGTCACAATCAGTCGGGTTCCATTACACAGTTTCGTGGCATGTTGATTGCGAAACATAATAACGAACGATCCTACTTTGAGACGCAAATGATGCGGTGGCATACCAAGCCTCTACAAAGAATTTATTTATAAATTCCATTTGATAATTCACGGTGTTGTCTTCATTGTCAAGACGATCGATCGATCGATTTGTATGACCGCAAGTCTTCCGGAATTTGACTTTGAATCTTCCAGTTTAAGTCAACAACATCGGTATTTTTGCCAGCTAACATTGCGCATGCATTTAAGGAATCGTACTAACGATAATTTGCCTAATGTTCGTATAAACATTCCTGATGAGTCCATCTTTCGTGAATTGATAAACGGCATATGGAATTAATATCAAACCACCGGAAGTATCAACCGGTATTGACCCATTTCCAATTCTTAGCGTATACGATGTAAAATGTCTTTGGCAATGTAATTTTTGGTCGTATCCCATAACTGACGCGAATTTGAAGGCTGATCATCGCGAAAAGTGTGCGAACTTCATTCCAGTGGTTATCATGTTCCAGCAATTGTAATTGTAATTGTATGTATAATATCAAGGTATTTCCGAATAGAGCAAGTTCTCGCAAACGGTTCACTGACGAAAGTTGAGAAAAAACTCGTAAATATTAATTTTCTTACTGGGGGTGTTTCCCCTGTCTGTACTGTATTCTTTTTCTTGAAATAGACTATTTGGTCATTCAACAAATTAACTGCGAGACGCACAACAGTCGGAAAATGTTCATGAATCGCAAAAGTAAATATCATACAAAGCGCTTTATTGCAGTTCACGTATCTACCCTATCGTTCAAGACCAATAATCGCCATGTTGTTTCCTTTGGTGACGTAATTACAAATCGATTACACCAAACTGAAATATTCAACACTGATATGAGTTTTGAATGTGAATTAGACAATAATGGTGAATATAGTACGGCCCATGTGTTGTCAACTTCGATATTCACTCTTCTAAATTGAATGTTAAATGTTCTGCCATTGTCATCTGGTGAGCGACGCTGATACATTGGATATCCATCCTTTCTAGTTTGTGTTTCCGAAAGAAAAGCACGTGGATAGTGTTTCGTGCATTAATTGTCAGACATACAAACCGAAGTGGGATTGTGGTGTCCGCAAGGTCCGTGTACCATATTGGTTTTCGTCACTTCTTATAATACTGAATCTTTCTCTGCGTCAGGAATTTCTGCAGAAATGATTTCTTCAATTTGATCTGGTGTAACCACCGTCCACCATCCAAAGAAGAATGTGTACGTGCGACAAACCTCTATGTTGTCAGTCAACATAATACATCTAGCATCTAACAGCACCGCATATACCTACATTACTCCAAGATAAAGTCCATGAAACATCGTAACTTTTTTTTTTAAAGTCGTGCTGTGATATCGTGACGATCGCTTGCTGAATGACCGCGATCCATAATTCCGCACGTATGTTATCGCATTTTGGGAGTACTTCTTGCTTTGCCTTGCTTGGGCTGCCATACGTTGATGGCAAAAATAGCGCCTACCGATATTACGGCGACCTCTTCGTGGCTTCGTAACAAATTTCAATCTGCAATTGACTTCTTTGTGTGAACACTTTTCACTGAAAAATTTTCAAAAATTTTTCTTTTAAATAGCCGGAATAAAAAAGCAAGCGACCGAAATTGAACGATTCAAATAATTTACAAATCAAAATATTAAAACACATCACAAACACAAATTGAAAAAAAAAATTGTATGAAAAAAGTATATATAAGAATATTAAGTATTCATTACACATACATATCTAGTTTTCATTGTTTTTAATATGTATTCTGCTATTCGGGCCGAAGACTAATCCAACGAATCAATAACCATGAAAATTGGTTCAGCAGATCTCGAGTTATAAGTATCCGAACAAACCCGTCTTTGTTTTATATACATATGTACATAAATAGATATAGATATATAGATTATCAAAGATAAGAAAAATTTAAAAATTAAATTTACTTGGACATTAACTACAAATATTACCATGAAAATAGCATAATTTAATAATAATGTTATCAATTTTGCATGAATTCACAAAAATTCGCAAAATGATATTCATATGAATTGATATGATAGCATGTAAACGTATAAAAATATAAGCCAAAAGGCCAACTTGCGTCTGCAAAAGCAATGTACATATATTTCTGAGCATAATTTTCATTGAATTCTCAGCTCTGTCCACTCATTTCTGTTAAAATTTCTCCTGCCGAGCCAAAAGTGGTGAAATCCACTAATAGAAAATTCATAGCTCTTGACAGTTTACACGCTTGCCCGTAGTTGAACCTTCTCTATATTATACGTTCTCTGGTAAAATTCATTTGACGGGACTGCCAATCTTCTTGCGGCAAAACATTATTTCATGAGAATTTGTATAGGCGGGATGTATAATTTTTTTTTGTTTTTTTTTTGCAAAACGTGCAATGATACACACATTAAATTTCTTATGTGCACCCTCCAAACAGACCCCAATCACCCCTGAAATTTCATTGAAATCGGGCAAGCCGTCTAGGAAGAGTATGCGAACAGGAAGTTTTGCCACTTAATTTTATATATATAGATTATTATCAGTTTCAACTAATGGATAAGTATTATTGAGACAAGTGGAATTTTTATTTAAGTTTTCTCCAAACTTCGAATCCATTGATTCGTTAATTTACTGTAATGTAAAATCCGACACTTCATTCTCTTCAATTGGAGAATCATAACTTCGGTTAAAATCATCATATTTTACCGCAAAGTCATTTTCATTTCAAGTCATAGATTTTATGTTTATTTCGTCCACCACTACATCAATAGATGTCATAAATTTTCTCGATTACTCATTCCACAATTTATAGCCATTTGGCTCATACCCGACAAGTATAGTCTTTATCATTTCTTATTTTCGCTTTCGCACTTTATTTAGTTCGTATACTGACGACCAAAATATATTTAGATATATTAATATTGGTTTCTTTCTATGCTGCAACTCATATGGTGGTTTCCTTATATATATTAAAGATCTACTTGGGGACCTATTAACTAAATATGTTGTTGTTACCCCCTTAATTCTTAATTCTGGTCTAGAAATTTAAAAAAATCTAAATTTTTTTTTACATTTTCAAAGTTTAACTATTCAAGAATATATGTAAAAGAGGATTTTTCAAAATTCAAATTTTTTTTCGAGATATAGGCATTTTTCTGACCCGGCATCCAAACTGGTTCGGCCGCAACTAATCGAACAAAAGACTTTACGCGAAACTTTAAACTCGTTTTTCTCAAAACTGACTTTTTTTATAGAGTCTTCTTTATACGCTTGTCTAGGGTTGGAACAAGGCCATCCCCAAATTTTTATTTTTATTATTTTTAAAAAATTCGAAATAGTCAAAAAAAGTGATCCAAAACAAACTTTTTTTTCAGGCAGTCGCCATTTTCTGAAAAAAAAAATTTCCCACTTTTCTGTAGTTCCGGCCATTGCGAAATTTTTCTAGATTAATAATCTTTTTTTTTGGTTTCAGATAACTAGGAGGGTTGAAATCATGGGTATGGTCACGTGGAAATTTTAGAGACCCCTCATTTCGTCAGCTCATTATTTTTGAATTTTTTTACTTTAGTCTAATTTTTTTCTATACTCTTCTAAAATTAACAAATAACTAGTAAAAAATGGATAGTAAAAATATTAATTGCCTTTTTTACGACACTTTAAAAATTACCAGAAATTCATGTTTCTAGACCAGAATACCCCCTTAAAACAGCTTCAACCCAATAACTTTTATTAGACTCAGTACAGTTAATCATAGAGCGAACTTTTTCAGTGATTGTTCTAATCATCCGCTTTGCAACATCATTTAATTGTGGGGTATAAGGAATTGTTAAATGATAGCCTTTTTCGACATAAATTCACGCATTTATTCTTTAGAAAGGTATTCTCTACCATTATCAATATGTGACCTGGTCCACGGAAAGGGGGCTTAGGTGTCAAAAAAAAGGAGAACAATTAATGAGATAACGAGAACCTGACGATTATTTTTAACAGCTTTTCCCAGAAAACTAGTTTTCGCACGTTAGCTCCCTTTTCGTAGACCAGGTCACATATATAGATTTACCATTTCTAAGTTGAACTCACTTTTCGCTACTAAGTCTTTAAATACAAAAAATACGTCTGATTCATAAATTACTTGCGGCCCGGTACGTGCTTCGTGCAAAGTGAAATAATAAAATTATTTTATTTTAACACCAATTTCATTTATTCAAACAAAAAAATATTTTATTAATTGCCAGCTATTTTAAAACTTAATTGTAATCGTTTCAATAAAACTGGCATATCAGTTGGAATCGTTCTTCTCCTTTTGATTAATCAGTTAAGCTCGAAGCTTCAATCAAATTGAGCAACAACTTTTTCCTGCCAACTGTGCAAGTTTATAATAATTTTTGTAGCACCAAAAGATGTTATTTGAAATGTCAAATTGCATTGTTGAAAATTACTCAAAAAAGCTTCGACATTTGAGATGTCCCAAAAATTAATGAATACAATGGGTTAGGTGGAGTTTTTAATGTTGGCAATCTCACTTTGCCATTAGCACAACACATCCGTGGACAAATTGCGGTCATTCCAATGTATGAGTACATACAAATTACAAGTATAATCAATCTAACTGTTGTCATTAAAAGCATCACGCATCATTTCAGCCAAAATAGCACGACGTATGAGTGATCGCCGTCCAGATTCAGTACAGGGTCAACAGCTTTATTTCTTGCTGTTGAAATAATAAAATCAAAATGGTCCAAATTTGGTTTGGATAGAGGAGCCCGTTCTAAGTTATAAATTATAACGAAAAGTGGTATTACTTTTTGTATATATAGACATAGCATCTATGTATATTGAATTCATTTGTAACAATATGATAAATGAAGAACCGGTCCACCATATACTAAATAGTCCAAACAAAGCCAAAAGATTTGGTTTGGATAGGTGGATCCATTCTTAAGTTATAAAATATAACGAAAAGTGGCATTACTTTTTATAAGTATACATAGATTAAAAGATTAAATATGTCACACAATAATGTGTATACTGATCAATAAGTACTACATAGCAGTTTTTATTATCAATAGTTAAGAGCGTAATCGGACCACATACATCAGAATGAATTACGAATAGTTAGCGTTCCCATTGTTGGCAAAAACCAAAAACGAGTCACTCAAATAATATATTATATTATGGTAAAAGGCTATTTGCATTCTTTCTTCCCGCTTTCCTCTAACAGCGCCCTTACTCCGAACTTCCAAATGGAATTTTTTATATATACTATACATGTAATATGGACCAATTTGGTGCGTCGTTATATGTATATAGAATGGCGGATTCAGAGGGGGTAAATGGGGGAAATTTCCCCTCCCAAAGCTAAATGGATAACTAGTAATTTTACTATATATAATCCAGAAATTTGCCATTTTATTTCAAAAATATAATTAAAAACTGTCTCCATTTTTGAATACAATAAATAATGCAGATTAAATTGTTAATAAATTCAATCAGACCCATAACTAAAAGTGCTAATTTTAAGCGAAGCGGCTTCATGAGAACTTGAAATAGATGCTGCATTCTAGCCCACCTGTGATCTGTTCGATTGATATATTCTCCACGGTTTATTCTCCAAGTTTCCCAGAAATATTAGTAACTGGAAAAATAATGAAACAGCGCGAAAAGCAGTCGTGTGAAATTTCAATTTATAATTGGGATTTTTTGCATATGTGATATTCTATCTCTAACTAATTATTTTAATCAGCTGGATTCTTCAGAAAGAATGGATTGATCTGACATCAAATATGATAGATACGCTGCTTGTAACGTTCCGAAATTGAAGACAAAAAGCCGAGGAACATTTTCGATCTACGTATTTATCCAGACACGAAAACAATTGCGCCCGAGCTGAAAGTTGACGAAGAAAAACCAAGAATCTACGGTCGACAAACAAAACGCGAAAATTTCTAGGTGAGAACCTGCTCAGAATAATACAGGGTCTCAATCTACCTTCCTCTGTTGGATATAATCGGCGAAGATTTGAATACGCGCTTTTTTAGAGAGGTATTAGTTGGATTTCATGGGATGGGGTCATGTGTAGAAGTTCACGCAAGTGAGGAAAGTTCCCTGATCGCCATTCACTTGGGAGTGGCCAGAAACGATTCTTTTACATATGACTCAAGCAGCTCACGACTTCCGGTCTTTGACCAAGTATCCTCTGGTTAGCCTAAGAACATCCGTTCGAAGGTGAGCTAAAGTGAGAAGGCGAAACATCCCCTGCATAGGGTTGTGCGCTGGGTTTGGGACCCGCCACGTAAACAGCCTACCCCAATGAACAGTAACAACCAGCCTCGGATGAGAGACCCCCCTTTTGATGACGACCACGGCAAACGAAATAAGGACTACGATTTAAGGGCATGCACCTGGAATGTCCGGTCCCTTAATTGGGAAGGTGCCGCTGCCCAGCTGGTTGATGTCCTCGTGAAAATAAAGGCTGACATCACCGCCGTCCAAGAAATGCGATGGACGGGACAAGGACAAAGACGAGTAGGTCCTTGTGACATTTACTACAGTGGCCATATAAAGGAGCGCAAGTTTGGTGTGGGATTCGTGGTGGGAGAGAGACTCTGTCGCCGAGTACTATCATTCACTCCGGTGAATGAACGTCTAGCCACAATCCGCATCAAAGCGAGGTTCTTCAACATATCGCTGATCTGCGCCCACGCTCCGACGGATGAGAAGGACGATGTGACCAAAGATGCCTTTTATGAGTGCTTGGAACGCACTTATGAGAGATGCCCCCGCCACGATGTCAAAATCGTGCTTGGCGACTTTAACGCCAGGGTGGGCAAAGAAGGTATCTTTGGCACTACGGTCGGTAAATTCAGCCTCCACGAGGAAACATCCCCAAATGGGTTGAGGCTGATCGACTTCGCCGGGGCCCGAAATATGGTTATCTGTAGTACTAGATTCCAGCACAAAAAAATTCATCAAGCTACCTGGCTGTTTCCGGATCGAAAAACTACCAACCAGATCGATCATGTTGTGATAGACGGAAGACACGTCTCCAGTGTTTTAGATGTGCGTGCGCTCCGAGGTCCTAACATCGACTCGGACCACTATCTTGTTGCAGCCAAGATTCGCACCCGCCTCTGTGCAGCAAAAAACTCACGCCAACAAACACAAGGAAGGTTCCACGTCGAAAAGCTGCAATCACAACAGACTGCCGAACGATTTTCTACTCGGCTTGCACTCCTGCTCTCTGAGAGCACTCATCAACAACTCGGTATAAGGGAACTGTGGGACGGCATTTCAAACTCCTTACGTACAGCTGCATCCGAAACCCTTGGTTTTCGGAAAGTGCAAAAGAACAACTGGTACGACGAGGAGTGCCGCGCCGCAGCGGAGCGAAAACAGGCTGCCTACCTCGCAACGTTACGATCGACCACAACACGTGCGGGATGGGATAGATACCGAGGATTGAAGAGGGAAGCGAGACGCATCTGCAGACAGAAAAAGAAAGAGGCCGAAATGCGTGAGTATGAAGAGCTTGATAAGCTGGCCGACAGGGGTAATGCTCGAAAATTCTACGAAAAAATGCGGCGGCTTACAGAAGGTTTCAAAACCGGAGCATACTCTTGTAGAACCCCCAAAGGTGATGTAGTGACCGATGCCCAGAGCATACTTAAATTATGGAGGGAACACTTCTCCAGCCTGCTGAATGGCAGAGAATGCACAACGCCAGGAGAAGGCGAACCCGATTCCCCAATCGATGACGATGGAGCAGACGTCCCATTGCCCGACCATGAAGAAGTTCGAATAGCAATTACCCGCCTGAAGAACAACAAAGCGGCGGGGGCCGATGGATTACCGGCCGAGCTATTCAAAAACGGCGGAGAAGAACTGATAAGGAGCATGCATCAGCTTCTTTGTAAAATATGGTCTGACGAAAGCATGCCCAACGATTGGAATTTAAGTGTGCTATGCCCAATCCATAAAAAAGGAGACCCCACAATCTGCGCCAACTACCGTGGGATTAGCCTCCTCAACATCGCATATAAGGTTCTATCGAGCGTAATGAGTGAAAGATTAAAGCCCACCGTCAACAAACTGATTGGACCTTATCAGTGTGGCTTTAGACCTGGAAAATCAACAACCGACCAGATATTCACCATGCGCCAAATCTTGGAAAAGACCCGTGAAAGGAGAATCGACACACACTACCTCTTCCTCGATTTCAAAGCTGCTTTCGACAGCACGAAAAGGAGCTGGAGCCTTTATGCCGCGATGTCTGAATTTGGTATCCCCGCAAAACTAATACGGCTGTGTAAACTGACGTTGAACAACACGAAAAGCTCCGTCAGGATCGGGAAGAACCTCTCCTAGCCGTTCGATACCAAACGAGGTTTCAGACAAGGCGACTCCCTATCGTGCGACTTTTTCAACCTGCTTCTGGAGAAAATAGTTCGAGCTGCAGAACTTAGTAGAGAAGGCACCATCTTTTATAAGAGTGTACAGCTGCTGGCGTATGCTGATGATATTGATATCATCGGCCTTAACACCCGCGCCGTTAGTTCTGCTTTCTCCAGACTAGACAAGGAAGCAAAACAAATGGGTCTGGCAGTGAACGAGGGCAAGACGAAATATCTCCTGTCATCAAACAAACAGTCGTCGCACTCGCGACTTGGCACTCACGTCACTGTTGACAGTCATAACTTTGAAGTTGTAGATAATTTCGTCTATTTAGGAACCAGGATTAACACCACCAACAATGTCAGCCTGGAAATCCAACGCAGGATTGCTCTTGCCAACAGGTGCTACTTCGGACTGAGTAGGCAATTGAAAAGTAAAGTCCTCTCTCGACGAACAAAAGCCAAACTCTATAAGTCGCTCATAATTCCCGTCCTGCTGTATGGTGCAGAAGCTTGGGCGATGACAACAACCGATGAGTCGACGTTACGAGTTTTCGAGAGAAAAATTCTGCGAAAGATTTATGGTCCTTTGCGCATTGGCCACGGCGAATATCGCATCCGATGGAACGATGAGCTGTACGAGATATATGACGACATTGACATAGTTCAGCGAATTAAAAGACAGCGGCTACGATGGCTAGGTCATGTTGTCCGGATGGATGAAAACACTCCAGATCTGAAAGTATTCGACGCAGTACCCGCCGGGGGAAGCAGAGGAAGAGGAAGACCTCCACTCCGTTGGAAGGACCAAGTGGAGAAGGACCTGGCTACGCTTGGAATATCCAATTGGCGCCACGTAGCGAAAAGGAGAAACGACTGG
Organism: Bactrocera neohumeralis; assembly: GCF_024586455.1. Taxonomy (NCBI): domain Eukaryota; kingdom Metazoa; phylum Arthropoda; class Insecta; order Diptera; family Tephritidae; genus Bactrocera; species Bactrocera neohumeralis. The sequence goes on from NW_026089622.1 coordinate 28,823,496, forward strand.
CGCGCTGTTGTTAACTCGGCTATAATCGCGTAAGCGGTGTCTACGCCAATTAAGAAGAGAATATTAGTTGGATTTCAACTGAGCTTGCTGCTTCCAGAAAAATTATATACTTTGAAAACCAAAAAACGGAAAAACTTATTAACTGCTTGATAGATAGATTCAAAGGTCTTTTGGATAATGAAAACGTTGTGCGACATTTAAAGCTCAAAGGTGAACTTGTTCACTGGTACTGTTATTGACGGCATAAGCAAAATCCAAAAACAAAAGTCAACAAGTTACCGACTACTGCGAAACGTTGAAGAACTACGATGTAGACCTATACCCCATAATTCATAGTTTACTTCGCATATTCTGCAAGAAAATGTCGATGAGGACAAACATGCTTCAAGATAGATTGATCGGTCATTCACTTGGCAGTGGTCAAAAACGATTATTTTACATATGGCTTAATCAACTCACGACTTCCGGTCTTAGACCAAGTATCCTCTGGGTAACCCAAAAACATCCGTTTGAAGGCGAGCTAAAGTAAAAAGGCGAATCATCTAAAAAACAGCGTCGGAAGAGAAACTCCCCTTTTTAAGCCAACCACAGCAAACGTAATAAGAACTATGATATATGTCAATGTCGTCGTATATCTCATACAACTCATTGTTTTATCAAACGCGATATTCGCCGTGGCCAATGCGCAAAGGTCCATAAATCTTTCCCAGAACTTTTCTCTCGGAAACTCTCAACGTCGACTCATCAGTTGTTATCATCGTCCAAACCTCTGCAGGAAATAGCAGGACGGGAATTATGAGTGACGTAAAAGGTTTGGTTTTTGTTCGTCTAGAGAGGGCTTTGCTTACAAGAAACTATCTACAACTTCAAAATTATGACTGTCAAAAGTGACGCGAGAGCCAAGTCACGAGTGCGACGCCTGTTTGTTTGATGACAGGAGATATTTCGTCTTGCCCTCCTTCACTGCTAGACCTATTTATTTGGCATAGGTTAGGTAAGGTTAGGTAAGACGGCTGATCGGAGATCGCACATGGACTAGAAGTAGTCCTTTGTGAAGTCGTTGAAACTCGAACTCCCATGTTCGAACTTAGAGATCGGCAAACCGTTTAGTATCCAACACAAATTTACAGAGGCGCTTAATTTCAATGCCCGCCAGATCGGTGGGATATCTGAAAGTATGTGCCCCCAAGTGCCTCAGTCTTGATCTCCCAAAAGCAGGGCAGTCAAGAAGGAAGTGCTGGCTAGTTTCCACTGCATCTTCTTCCAAGCAGCTTCTGCATGCGGCGTCCGGTAAAATTCCCAGTCTTACAGCGTGTATGCCAATGGGACAGTGGCCCGTCAAGAGCCCCGTCATTAATGAGAGGCTAGCCTTGTTGAGGGCAAAGAGATCCCTAGATCTCCTTCGATCTATCTTTGGCCAAAAGGCTTTTGCGACCGCGCAGGTACTAATGCTGGCCCATCGCTGACCGAGCAGCCGCGAGGCCCAGCTATCTAGTAGTAGAACACAAAAGGATGCCGGAGCACCTACCCGTTCCCATTCTACCGATAGTGATTCTAGGGTGCCTTTCCTTGCTAGCTCATCAGCTTTGCAGTTACCCGCGATTCCGCTGTGGCCCGGCACCCATACAAGTCTTATAATGAAAGCTCTCGCCGCCAGAGACAGTGACGCCAGACACTCTTCGACCAGCCCTGAACGCACTGTGAATGAGTTCAAGGCTAGAATCGCCGCTCTGCTATCCGAGTGAATGGTCACCTCCCTGAAGTTAGACGCTCTACTGAGCAGCATATCTGCTGCTACCTTGATGGCTGCAACCTCAGCCTGGAAAACACTGCAATAGTCGGGAAGTCTGAAGCTGGATTTTATGGAGAGCTCCCGACAGTACACTCCTCCACCAACCTTCCCCCAAACTTTGACCGACCCGTAAAGAAGCTTGCTGCCCCTCTCCTCCAACGGCTTCTTCCCTGCCAAGCCTCCCTCGTCGGTATATGTGCAGAGAAGGAGCCACCGGAGTTCGATATGGTGACTCCATGATCCAGGTGATCCGGTATGCAGTCGAAGCTTGTGAGGATATCCGAGTGTTCAGATACCCGCTCCTTTAGGAATCCATACTCCCTGAGCCTAATGGCCACCTTTGCGGCCATACACCTTCCGGCAATATCCACCGGCGTTATGTTCAGAATTGCATTAAGTGCAATGGTTGGGGTGGACTTTAATGCACCACATATGCTGATGAGCGCAGCTCGTTGAACGCTCTCAAGTTTCTTTGCAAGTGTGATCTTCTGTAAAGCCCTCCACCACATGAAGACTCCATAGAACATTATGGGCTTGACTGTGGTGTCATAGAGCCAGAGTACCACCTTCGGTGAGAGGCCCCATCTCTTGCCAATAGCTCCTCTACAGCAGTAAAGGGCAATCGATGCCTTTTTGGCTCTCTCCTCGATATTCGGCTTCCATGAAAGCTTTCTATCCAGGTTGAGCCCTAAATATTACTTCACAGTATCCGCCGGTTGCAAGCGAATACTTTCCAATAGCGGCAACGGCGCCTCAGGGATCTTGTATCTTCTACTAAATAAAACCATTTCTGTTTTATTTGGATTTATAGCGAGTCCACTTTCGACCGCCCATTTTGCGTCAACTCATACACGGTGCTTAGAAACTTTCCTTTCACCATAAGTGCTACATCGTCTGCATAGGCAATAACCTTGCAGCCAAGATCCTCCAGCCTTTTGAGAAGGTCGTTAACGACTAGAATCCATAGAAGAGGGGAAAGAACCCCTCCTTGAGGGGTTCCTCTGCTTACCCTCCGCCGCGCGCTCGCGCTGCCCCATTCTGTTTCAACCACTCTGTCGCACAGAAGACTGAAAATGAGGTGTTTGAAGTTCGATTCAACCCCAAGACCGTCTAGAGCAGTTACGACTGCCTCTGGCAGGACATTGTTGAAAGCTCCCTCAATATCAAGGAAGGTCCCAACTGCGAAGTCCTTAGCCTCAATTGCTTCCTCAAGCCACGACACGATAGTGTGCAAGGCAGTGTCCACCGACCTTCCTTTACGATACGCATGTTGCGCTCCTGATAGATAGTCCCTCGGAATGCGCCTTCTCAAATACCAGTCCAGCAGTCTCTCCAAAGTTTTTAATAAAAGAGAGGAGAGACTGATGGGCCTGAAATCCTTGGCCGTGACGTGCGAGCCCCTGCCCGCCTTCGGGATGAACGTCACTCTGACTCGTCTCCAGGCCCCCGGAATGTAACCTAATCTGATGCAGTTCGCATAGATCGGTGCCAACCAGCCGCAAGATACCTTAGCAGCCTGCTGCAGCTGCGCTGGTATGATGCCGTCCGGTACGGGGACTTGAACGGTTTGAACGAATTCATCGCCCAAGTCAAGTGACGCTCATCCAGAAGGCCGACAAAGGCTGTGTAGTCAGCATGCAACGTTCCGAGAGATACCTCCATAGAGGACGTGTTAGTAGGGAAGTGAGCATCAAGGAGCATCTGTAGAGTTTCTTCACTGCTCTGCGCCCACTTCCCATTTGCATCCCTAAGATACCCCAGGGACACAGGATTTTTCGCGAGGATTCGCCTGAATCTAGAGGACTCGTGACAGCCTTCCACTTTTTCGCAGAAGCTCTTCCACGAGATCCTTTTAGCCCTTCTAAGCTCGGACTTGTATATTGAAAGTCCTGTTTTATACAGGACCCAATCATCAGGTAGCCCGCTCCTACGGGCCTTGTTAAATAAGCGCCTACAGGACGCCCTAATTTCCGAGAGCTCCACAGTCCACCATTGAGGTTTCCCTCTGCCCTTCGGTGTTTTTAATGGACAGGAGCTCTCCAATGCAGTGTTGCACGCCGAGCTGAAAGCTTCGACCCACCCATCCACCACATCGGCGGTGGCCAGCGCGCCCACCCCGGTGCGCGTGGAAGAGTTTGCCGAAGCCTTCTGCGGTAACCTTTCCAGTCCGTGTTTCTGGGATTTCTGAAAGATTTTCTAGGCGGACCCTCTCCGTCAAGACTAAACCCGATATACCTATGACCAGAAAAGGAGTGGTCATCGAGAACCCTCCAGTTCGAGATCAGCGGAGCAATCCCGTGTGAGGCAAGGGTGAGGTCGAGGACCTCCTCCCTACCCGCGGTCACGAAGGTAGGAGAATTTCCCCTGTTACATATGCGAAGATTTTCGCTAACAATAAAGTTAAAAAGCGACTCACCTCTAGTGTTGGTATCCGAGCTCCCCCAGATTGAATGCCGCGAGTTGGCGTCCGAACCGATGATAACACCGGCACCATTCCGGGACGCTTCAGTCAAGGTCCTCCTCAGTAATGCGGGAGGCGGCTCTACCTCATCGTCGTGAGGCATGTACGCCGAGACTAGCCAGATATTTCCGGTGCCGCACTCTAGCCTTGCTGTAACTACGTCAGCGTTGCTGAAATTAGGTAAAATAAATACCGTTAGTTCATTTCTGACCAGCATACAGGCTCTGTTTCTACCTGCATCCTTGGCCACCAGCAGCTTATGGTTCTTCGTCCTCAGTCCAGATATACCGTTGCTAGTTAGCCACGGTTCCTGGATCAGGACCACATCGGCTTCGTCTTGCTCCAGACGAAGCAGTAGATTGGCGGAGGCCGCCTTTGCGTGATGGAGGTTAATCTGGAGGAATTTCATCCTTCAGACTCTCCTCTAGTAGCGCTAGTTCAGCGCTAAAGTCCTGATCGACCCTCACCTCCTCGAACAATTGTTCGAGGCTGAAAACGGAGTCGCCCATCGACGATCCGCCTCCAGAGCTCGCCACGTCCGAGAGGTTTGGGTCGTTTTCCAAGGTCATTTGACCATCGCTAACGCCTTCCTCCTTCTCCCCCGCACCTGCAGCTTGAGTGCCATCAGCCCTGGCATCCGTTGGGAGTACCTTAAGTACCACCATTTCGAACCCATAGCTGATGGCTCCCTTGGTTTTGCTGAGAGGACCGATAGACTCTGCGTTAAGCATTATCAGCGCCTGCCGATATGGTTTATCGGTTCTCTCCAGCCTTATGACCCTCCAGTCATGCGCGGGGAGTGAGGGGTTGCAGTATCTGAGGATTTCCTCGATCTCTTTCGCAGTGGATGGTTCAGCTGGCAGCCAGACGCGAGCCCTAGGGCGAAGGGGAAGATCCTCTTTGTCCACGGCCTCCAGTCTGGCCCCCTTCCAAACCTCCCCCACCAGAGACACCGCCTTCTTATATAAGATGGCCGATCTTTCATCGGCACACCCAGTAAGCTTGTGCAGCCCATGGTGCGAACCGGCACTGACACATTTTGGAGGTGGCCCCGGGTTTTCCTTGACCACCTTGAGGAAGACCGAAGAGATAGCCGCCGCTACTCTCTTCCACTCCTCATGGGAGATAGCCCCGTCCTCCTTTATTTGGCATAATGGTAGGTAAAATCAGCACGATGAAATAATCCGAAGTGGGTTGCGGCTGATCGACTTCGTCGGGCCCCGAAGTATCTGTAATAATATATTCCAGGATAGAAAAGTTCATTAAGTTACTTGACTGTCTCTAGATCGAAAAGACACTAATTAGAACGATCATGTTGTGATAGACGGATGACACGTCTCTAGTGTTTTAAATGTACATACGTACGCTCCGAGGGCCTAACGTCGACTCGAACCACTATCTTGTTGCAGTCAAGATACGCGCCTGCCTTTGTACAGAAAAAAACACAAGTCACCAAAAACACAAAGAAAGTTTGACGTCGAGAAGCTGCAGTCAGACAGTCGAACAACTTTTTAATAGACTTGCACTCCTGCTCCCTGAAATCACTCGCCATCAACTCGGTATAAGGAAAATGTGGGACGGCATTTCAAACTCTTTACGTACAGCTTCAAACGAAACCATTGGTTTTCAGAAAATGTAAAAAAACAGTTGATACGACATGGAGTACAGTGTCGCAGCGAAAGAAAAACAGGCTGCCTACCTAGCAACGTTACGATCGACCACAACACGTGTGGGATGGGATAGATATCCAGAGTTGAAGAGGGAAGCGAGGCGCATTTGCAGACAGAAACAGAAATAGGCTGAAATGCATGAGTATGAAGAGCTGAACAAGCTGGCCGACAGGGGTAATGCTCGAAATTCTAAAAAAGATGCGGCGCTAACAGAAGGTTTCAATACTAAGAAGAAGCACTTTTCCAGTCTGCTGAATGGCAGTTAATCGATGATGATGGGGTAGACGTTCCATTGTCCGACAATGAAGAAGTTTGAATATACCCGACCGAAGAATACAAAGGCGGCGGAGGCCGGTGGATTGCCGGCCGAGCTATTCAAACACGGTGGCAAAAAACTCATAAGGAGCATGCATCAGGTTCTTTATAGAAAATAGTCGGACGAAAACATGTCCAACGATTGGAATTTAAGTGTGCTCTACCAAACCCATAAAAAACATTGCATATAGGGTTCTATCGACGGTATTGCGTGAAATATTAAAGCCCACCATTAACCAATTGATTGGACCTTATCAGTATGGCTTTTGGCCTGGAAAATTAACAATAGACCAGATATTCATTGTACGCCAAATCTTGGAAAAGGCCAGTGAAAAGAAGAGTTGCCTCTATGCCGTGATGTAAGTATGTCTGAATGTGACATTCCCATAAAACTAATAGGGGTGTGTAAACTGACGTTGAACAACATCAAAAGCTCTGTCGGGGTCGGGAAGGATCTCTCCGAGCTGTTCGATTCCAAACGAGGTTTCAGACAAGGTTACTCCCTTTTGACTTCTTCAATCTTCTCTTGGAGAAAATAACTCGAGCTGTTTAACTAAATACATGTGCGATGATGGCATCGATTTCCACATTCGTTTTCTCCAGAACGGGTAAAGAATCGAAGCAAATGGGTCTGATATTGAACGAGGGCAAGATGAAATATCTGCGAAAATTTATGGTTCTTTGCGCGTTGGTCACAGCGAAAATCGCATTTGATGGAACATGAGCTCTATTAGATGTATGACGACATTGACATAGTTCTGCGAATTAAAAGACAGCGGCTACGATTATAATAGTGGGTTTATTTTAATGCATGGTCAGCTGGGCTGTATACATCATATACCCAAATAGTGATCATATGGCAATCATAGCACAAATTGTGTACTCCCGAGAGCTGCAACTTCTTAACAGATACACTTTCCGAAAGCAAAGCTGGAAACAAAAGAAGTTACACTTAGACCGGTTTGAGTGCAATAAAGGTATCAGGTGACGACGCCGCCCACTTAATATCGGCAGTGCGAAAGAAACTGGTTGCAGGACGCAATTCGAAAATGCGTAGAGCAACACATCACAACATGTGGCATGATGTTTATTGGTGGAATGTGGAAATTTCCACGCTAAGAAAGCCTTGCCACTCAGCTAGACGGCGACTACTGTAATCGTAACCTGCGAAACAAACGCGAATCGCCTTAGAGAAGAATTTAACAGCCACAAGAAGCTCTGAAGTTCGCAGTTGCCCGGAGCCAAAATCATGTTTTGAGAAGATCTATGAAGAAGCAAACATTGACCGTTGGGGAACTGCAATGTAAAGATATATCTTTTATGAGAAAAATCGGCGAAACATTCTTTCCGAAACACTACCGGATTGCCTATGCCAAGCAATGAAACGAGAGTGACTCCCGTAAGTCACGGAGGAAGAGCTATTGGCGATAGCAAAGAAAATCCAAAACACCAGAGCGCCTGGATTGGATGGCATACCCAAAATAGCCCTAAAGGAATCTAAAAGCTCAAAACCACATCTATTCGCTAAAATGTACAGCGCTTGTATAAAGAAAGAAGTGTTCCCGACTCGTGAAAAGTACAGCGTTTGGTTCTACTCCCAAAACTAAAGAAAACACCTGAAGAACCTTCAACGTACCGAATTCAGTGCTGGACACAATAGGTAAAGGAAAGTGTACGAAAATATAATAAGAAACCGCTTAGAGTTAGTAATCCACTATATAAAAACGAGATCCACTACTGACGCACTACGAAAAGTCCCCGATACTGTGAAATGTGCAGTTAGTGGCAAAAGCTGGAAAAATGGCACAAAAAAGTACTGCACGCTAATTATCGCGGATGTAAAGAATGCGTTCGCCACGGCAAAATAAATAGTCAAAGCCCTGGATGATATACGTGCCCCTGAATGTCTCGCAAACATTATAAAGAGTTATTTTAAAAACAGATCCTATTATTTAGTAGAACCTCATGTATGACGGGGAGCTAAGAAGACAGCAACCAACAGACATGAAACTAATAACGTATTCGGACGATCTCATGGTGGTAGCATTGGCCAACCATTTAGTTCACAGAGGCTGTCTGCGGTCTGCGTTTCAGCCAGCGATTCTTAATGGCGGAATCACTGAGTTCCGTGATATTGTACGCAACACTAGTAGGAATAAAGGCAATGAATATAAAAGCGTATGCTAAACAAATAATTGCAGTGAATAGGTTTTCTACAATTCTAGTAATAAGTGTTTTCCAGACTATATTAACCGACCCTACTGAAGTATTAGCCAGTATGCCATTCAGGGAAATGAACTCGAGCGATTACCAGCTGTCAGCGCCTAAATGAATATCGGCAAAGACAGAAGAAGGGAACAAGAGCACTAAAATTTGGCAGGAGTGGCGGAATTCTTCATCCAAAGGTCGCTGAACCCACCGACTTTTACCGGACATCCACTCGTGGAAAAATAGAAGACATGAGAATCTAAACTCTAAAACTTAGTGGACATGGGTTCTTTATAAGCTAATTTTTCAGATTCTACAATGGTATTAGTCCGAACTATCTGAACTACTCTGAACATGTACATATTACTTTATTGCCTTCGCTTTTCAAATAAAAGAGAAAAAGTAAAAATCACACTCGGTGGTAGTTTTACGAGCAATAATTTGGAGACACTCATGTGTCAGTCGACTGATAAGTGGAAGGCTGTTAGCGAAGCGGCAGCATTCATAATTACAAAACTGAGACTTTTTTAACAGTTTATTCGTCCGTACAATAGAGGAGATATAAGTGTCCTGTCCCTCCCACGAAGTACGAGTAATACTTAGCCGATGGTTCCGTTGAACGTAAACGTAAAAACCACAAATAGCGCTCGCATGTCAAGACGTACATACGTAACATCAAAAATGTCAAATTCCGAAATCTAGAAGGCAACCTACATATTCCGTGATATGCTATACAAGGTGCGTTTCAAAGTAAACAGGACTTTAAAAAAACAGAACAAATGGTTTTTCGGCAAAATTAATTTATTTTATTCAAAATAGTCTCCTTCTGCTTCAATACAGCTTTTTGCACAGTCCAAAAGCATGTTGAACGAGTATTTTAGCTGGTTGGTCGGTATGGCCGCCAGTATGCCGGTGCAAGCCTTTTGAATGGCCTTTACGTCTATAACGCTATCCTTTGCAAGGATGACCTCGGCTGATTTTTGATGAATTCACACACAATTTCGATGGAATTTCCAGTGATCACGGATTGTGATTGGCCCACATGTTGATCGTCATTTATGTCCTCACGACCACTCTGAAAACGTTGAAACCACTCGTGCATTCTGCTACGGGATAGGCAATCATCGCCATAAACTTGTTTTATCAATTGAAACGTTTCGGTAAAAGTTTTACCAATTTCAAAACAAAATTTAATGTTAGCTCTTTGTTCGAAGGTAATTTTCTCACCGATAACACAAACATACTGACACTTAAAACGTAATAATTTCACTTCCAATTTGTGAAATATCATGAAATTCTCACTAGACAATCGATAAAGATAGCAGCTTCTAACGCACCAGTCGACATGTAGATGGCGCCACCAGGGAGCGCTAGATTCAAAAAGTGCTGTTCACTTTGGAACGCACCTTGTATAATGCTACATATGTATATTAGGGTGTCCGTTATTTACCAAATTGATTATTTTTGACGAGACGCCCCCTAAACTTTTAGTTTTCCATCTAAAAAAAAATATCACACCATAAAAACTCCTTAATTTTCATAATAAACCTTGCCCCAAACACGATACATTTCCCATTGAAATTACATGGGATTTTGTCACTTTTTACGAATATTTTTTTTCTCTGGAACTTTCTCGTTTGTAGGAATAAAAAAGTTATATTCTTGTACAGAATTGAATGCTCTACAAAAAAAGTCTGAACAATTTTTCGATATACTCACTCCTTTAAAAGTTATTCAAGGTTAAAGTTAACTTCCGGGTAATTTCTTTTTAAAGTGTGATATTTTTTTTAGATGGAAAACTAAAAGTTTAGGGGGCGTCTCGTCAAAAATAATTAATTTGGTAAATAACGGACACCCTAATGTATATAATTGAAATGAAATACCAGATTTAAGCGATTTTCTTTAATAAAAATTTTGATCGATCGTTTATGACTTCCAATATAGTTGCAAAATTGTTACTATCAATGCAAGTAGATAGAATAATAAAAGAAAAGCATTCAAGCACAGAGAGTATTGTTCAGCAATATTTCTCGATGTAGCTTCGAAAATAAAATGGAGACGTACTGTTATGCCGTAAGAAATGTGCGTCAAGGATACTAGAGGAGGTTTTAGCGAAAGTGCAATACTATGTACCCACTAAAAGTTGGAAGTGATTACATTATATTTAATCTATTCACTAATGTAGGCTGATCGCACTTCCTTTGGAGATTTAAGCTAATTTCGACTAGCCGATCAAAATTGTCGAATTTTTCTCGTCATGATTCGTCACGGCTTCGGCAGCCTTATTCCACATTACTCTCCTTTCTTTGATACTGTTGCGTTCCATTTTCACTTACTTACTTGATATTGTTTTGACTTTTTATACTCTCGCAACAGAGTTGCTAAGGAGAGTTTTATAGTTTTGTTCACATAACGGTTGTTTGTAAGTCCTAAAACTAAAAGAGTTAAATATAGGGTTATATATACCAAAGTGATCAGGGTGACGAGTAGAGTTGAAATCCCGATGTCTGTCTGTCCGTCTGTCTGTCCGTCCGTCCGTCTGTCCGTCCGTCCGTCCGTGCAAGCTGTAACTTGAGTAAAAATTGATATATCATGATGAAACTTGGTACACGTATTTCTTGGCTCCATAGGAAGGTTAACTTCGAAGAAGGGCAAAATCGGCCCACTGCCACGCCCACAAAATGGCGGAAACCGAAAACCTATAAAGTATCATAAGTAAGCCATAAATAAAGATATTAAAGTGAAGTTTGGTACAAAGGATCGCATTAGGAAGGGGCATATTTGGACGTAATTTTTTTGGAAAAGTGGGCCTGGCCTCGCCCCCTACTAAGTTTTTTGTACATATCTCGGAAACTACTATGGCTATGTCAACCAAACTCTATGGAGTCGTTTCCTTCGGGAATTTCCATATACAGTTCAACAATGGAAGAAATCGGATGATAACCACGGCCACCTCCCACACAAAGGTTATGTTGAAAATCACTAAAAAAGCATTAAACGACTAACAAAAAACGTCAGAAACACTAAATTTTACGGAAGAAACCGCAGAAGGAAGTTGCACCCAGGCTTTTTTTTAAATTGAAAATGGGCGTGGCGTCGCCCACTTATGGACCAAAAACCGTTTCTCAGGAACTACTCCACCGATTTCAATGAAATTTGGTATATAATATTTTCTTAACACCCTGATGACGTGTACGAAATATGGGTGAAATCGGTTTACAACCACGCTTTCTTCCAATATAACGCTATTTTGAATTCCATCTGATGCCTTCTCTGTATAATACATATACATATACATTGGGAAATGAAAATACAATTCAATACTCAAAGTACACAAATTGATCTAATCTAATTAATTTTACAGCAAAATAAAAAAATATATAAATGACGGATAATGAAATCTCTATTATCACTTTATCATGCGAGAGTATAAAATGTTCCGTGACACCCGAACTGAACCCTTCCTTACTTGTTACTTAATTTGTTTGTTTAATGTTTTCACTTTGACAGTTTATAGAGTCAAATCAGCTTTTATAAAACTAAATGTAAAAAACAGATGACTCCAAATCAAAGTTGCACAGACTGATTTCGGGGAGATTAGATTCCAATTTTTTCGGTGACGAGATTAACGAGAGTCATTTTTGTATGGCGAAATCTCATTTTTCAAAATCTCGAAAATCATAATCTACACAATAGCCTAATTCTTCTCTATATGTGCCGGTCGGAACATAGTATAAACATTTTACATTTCCACTAAGATCAAAAATGTTTTAGCCGATTAAATTAATTATGCCACATGCAAATGATGAAACATCTTTAGCCCTTACTTAAGCGCATCGAAAAAATCACACAATTAGGCGCATGGGGTCTTGAGGGACCAAAAACAAATATTAAGAAATGAGTGCCAAAACGAAATAAAATGAAATTAATTTTATAGTAATTAATAAAGTTCTTTATTATTAATAACTTTAAGAAACAGAAACATAACTGGAGCATTATACCTAATAAAAAAAATTAAAAAATGAAACTTCTCTTAAAACTATTTTTTTGGCATAGCCGAGATCAAATTAAAAAAAGAAACTAATCAGTCCCATTAGTGGATTCTTCTGTTCTGCATCCGACGCAGTAAGCCCTTGAGTTTTGCTGACAAATCAATTTATGACACTTGAAGCATTTTCTTGGCAATTTTTTGTCGTTCTTTCTAGAACATGATGAACATAATTACATTCTCGTCGGGGCAATAAGCAGCTAAAAACTTTCTTTACACAATATCTTATCGCTGCCATAATATCAATTTTTAGTCTTTCCTCACGATCTTACGTATTATCAAACCGTAGACATCTCAACAAAAATAGAAAACGTTTATAAGACATTGTTAGCCAAACATTTCTACGCCTGATCCATCTTGTGCCCATAAATCAATAAAGTTGAAGTGCGACGCTTCTAGGACTCCAGCCATAATTAGTAAGCCCAAAAAATCATCTCGATATCATCCGATGGGAGTGCATCCCGATCTCTTTCAAACTTTGCCTTTATTTTATCCACATATATACAAATTGGTATTTGTGACCAAAAGTTCAATAACATCTCTGTCAAAGAATAATTGGTAGCATTCAAGGGAAAATTTGGCGTTTCTTGCATACTCTTTGACTCCCGGTAAGTGAAGAATAATATTTTGTGCTTGGGCCCTTACTGCATTAGACGGTGGTACTTTAGACCATTTCACTTTCGGGCCATTTCTCTGAGTATGTCGAGATAAAAAATAGTTACCTTCCGATGGTTCGGAGATGTTTTGAATATCTTCGGATTCTTCAATTTCGCTTTCTGAATCATGAGCACTTTCAATAACAGCATCATTTACCGTTTCGTCTTCCGAATTTGAACCAGCTACATCTTGCTCTATATCAGACACTTCATCCAGCCATTGCAATATTTGCCTTTCGTTAGACATTTCAAATCGGTGAAAAACTAAAAAAAAAGAATCAAAATAAACTCAAAAACACATAAAACAATTACGCAGTTTATAAATATGTACATACACACAAAGTAAAATAATTAACAATATACTAACATAAACTAAAGGAAAACACAATAGTTACAACTTACCTCCTCCAAAAAATGTTACATAACTGGTCGCATGGGGTCAGAGCTCTAGAGAGCAGCGATACGTGCGTACGCGTTGATGTTCTGGACGCGACTAATTTGCATACCCAACGCGGAGTGAAGAAGCTAGAAAAAGCGCAAGCGCGAGCTAACCACTGTAAAACATTTTTTTTTTAATTTCAAGTGGCCCTGACCCCATGCGCCTAATTAAGGGTCAAGTATTCACTGGGACAGAAAGCTCGCATAAAGAAAACATACACATATATATATTAAAAAAAAACTGCACACTTAGCCAGTTCATTCATATAATCATGCAATCAAGAGATCTGCCAGTCTTCTAAAGAGCAAAGGTTTACTAAAAAGGTTTTATTACTTATTGATAGACTTTTAACAAGAAGATTCATTAAATAAAGATAAGTTTGCCACAACATAATTCAAACTGATCGACCATCAATAATTAATATAACATTATAATGAAAGAAGTAAAAAAATATTTTTTATTTGAGAAGATATCTTCACGAAATTTCTGTAGAAGCTATAGGGACTAGTTACAAAAGATGGTGTTTGGCTGTACGGAACCGAAGCCAAACCAAACATTTGGGTTTTATTTTTTTTTTTTGTACTCTCGCAAGATGTTGCAAGGGAGAGTATACTAGTTTTGTTCACTTAGTTGTTTTTTGTAACACTTAAAACTAATCGAGTTAGATATGGATGTTTGCTTCCTTCCTCTTTACCACCACTTACCTCGGCACTTAAAATCTCACATTTCTAAATTAAGGAAAACAAGTAAGGAAGGGCTAAGTTCGGGTGTCACCGAACATTTTATACTCTCGCACAATAAAGTGATAATCGAGATTTCATTATACGCCATTTACATATTTTTCAAATACCGTATTTTTGTAAAGTTTTATTCCGCTATCATCATTGGTTCCTAATGTATATACTCGTATTATACAGAAAAGGCGTCAGATGGAATTCAAAATAGCGTTATATTAGAAGAAGGCGTGGTTGTGAACCGATTTCACCCATATTTCGTACATATCATCAGGGTGTTAAGAAAATATTATATACCGAATTTCATTGAAATCGGTCTAGTAGTTCCTGAGATATGGTTTTTGGTCCATATGGGCGAGGCCACGTTTTTGGTCTGCATTTCTTCCGTAAAATTTAGTGTTTCTGACTTTTTTTGTTAGACGGTTAACGCACTTTTAGTGATTTTCAACATAACCTTTGTATGGGAGGTGGGCGAGGTTATTATCCGATTTCTTCCATTTTTGAACTGTATATGGAAATGCCTGAAAAAACGACTCTGTAGAGTTTGGTTGACATAACTGTAGCAGTTTCCGAGATATGTACAAAAAACTTAGTATGGGGCGGGGCCACGCCCACTTTTCCAAAAAAATTACTTCCAAATATGCCCCTCCCTAATGCGATCCTTTGTGTCAAATTTCACTTTAATATCTTTATTTATGGCTTAGTTATGACACTTTATAGGTTTTCGGTTTCCGCCATTTTGTGGGCGTGGCAGTGAGCCGATTTTGCCCATCTTCGAACTTAACCTTCTTATGGAGCCAAGGAATACGTGTACCAAGTTTCATCATGATATCTCAATTTTTACTCAAGTTACAGCTTGCACGGACGCACGGACGGACAGACGGACGAACGGACAGACAGACATCCGGATTTCGACTCTACTCGTCACCCTGATCACTTTGATATATATAACCCTATATCTGACTCATTTAGTTTTAGGACTTACAAACAACCGTTATGTGAACTATAATACTCTCCTTAGCAACATTGTTGCGAGAGTATAAAAATAACGACTAAGTTCTGTCACCGAACATTTTATACTCTCGCATGATAAAGTGGTAATCGAGATTTTATTATACGTCATTTACATATTTTTCAAATACCGTATTTTTGTAAAGTTTTATTCCGCTGCCATCATTTTTTTCCTAATGTACTATATATTATACAGATGGAATTCAAAATAGCGTTATATTGGAAGAAGGCGTGGTTGTGAACCGATTTCACCCATATTTCGTACATGTCATCAGGGTGTTAAGAAACTATTATATACCGAATTTCATTGAAATCGGTCTAGTAGTTCCTGAGATATGGTTTTTGGTCCATAAGTGGGCGAGGCCACACCCATTTTCAATTTTTAAGAAAAAGCCTGGGTGCAGCTTCCTTCTGCAATTTCTTCCGTAAAATTTAGTGTTTCTGACGTTTTTTGTTAGTCCGTTAACGCACTTTTAGTGATTTTCAACATAACCTTTGTATGGGAGGTGGGCGTGGTTAATATCCGATTTCTTCCATTTTTGAACTGTATATGGAAATACCTGAAGAAAACGACTCTGTAGACTTTGGTTGACATAGCTATAGTAGTTTCCGAGATATGTACAAAAAACTTAGAAGGGGGCGGGGCCACGCCCACTTTTCCAAAACAATTGCGTCCGAATATGCCCCTCCCTAATGCGATCCTTTGTGCCAAATTTCACTTTAATATCTTTATTTATGGCTTAGTTATGACACTTTATAAGTTTTCGGTTTCCGCCATTTTGTGGGCGTGGCAGTTGGCCGACTTTGCCCATCTTCGAACTTAACCTTCTTATGGAGCCAAGGAATACGTGTACCAAGTTTCATCATGATATCTCAATTTTTGCTCAAGTTACAGCTTGCACGGACGGACAGACGGACGGACAGACAGACAGACATCCGGATTTCGACTCTACTCGTCACCCTGATCACTTTGGTATATATAACCCTATATCTGACTCTTTTAGTTTTAGGACTTACAAACAACCGTTATGTGAACAAAACTATAATACTCTCCTTAGCAACATTGTTGCGAGAGTATAAAAATTACACAATTTGGATTTTTTTAGCTTTATTTAAAAATATGACACTTTCACTGTGATGTGCGCAGGTCGCAACGAAAACTAGCTGATGCTGCGACGGCCGTTCGGTCGGTACGCCATCGAAGGTTTTGCTAATAGTAATTAGCATAACAGTTGACCTCACCGCTGGCGTTGGTACCGTTGGCGTATCCATATCCATATTAATCTCCATGAAGTGGTTATTATGATTATATTTAAATTTGTTGCATGGATCGTCTTGTAGATCGACCGTTGCAGTTAGGTTTGTTATTAGTTTTAACAGGTTTTTAATTTAAGGATTCGGTATCTGTAATTATGAAAGGCAGAGCGAAGTTGCAGCGTACCGGTGAAAGTGCTATCTTAATCTGTATCCACAACTTCTGCTCGTGCATAGCGCAGACTCTTGGCCGACTATATGCTGCATTAGGCGATGTTCATGACCGACTAGGACGAACAAGTAATACCACTTCGTTTTGAAAAGTGATCCCCATTCGCGAGCAGGTAACTATTCCCTCGAATACAAAGCCGCATTACACAGCTTGAAGGTATACTCTGCCACTATTTATGTGCATACACAAAGCGAAACCGCGACCAGAAGCCAATTATTAGTAGCAAAGGCTAAGGTGGCTCCTTAAAAACGCTAAGTCTAACTCGACTTGAGCTCTGTGGCGCCCTACTCACAAGATTAGTTTCCATGGTGCAGACTCACTTAAACATGAAGAAATACAGAATGCATTTCTGGTCCAATTCTGAAATTTTTCTAGTCTAGTTGGAAAAATCACCACAAGCATGGAAGACGTACATATCTAATCAAACGTCACAAATACTTGACCTAGTGGGATCAGCCACTTGACGACACGTAGCCAGCGCTGTAAATCCTGCCGATTTAAGTACAAGAGGGTGCAATCAGATGCACCTTGCTACGACCACCCTCTGGTGGAATAGCCCCCGATGGTTAGCAGAATCTTCCGATTCTTGGCTAATATGATTGCCACAGAAAAATCGACTTCTTTCACATAACATTGGAGGATTTTCATCGTTCCCTCATGCCCTTGGAGTTGTCTCCTATGTGCTAAAGTTCATTCAGCGACTTGAAATTAAAGTTAAAGGAGTTCCCCCAGAATCTCCCCAATGAGATATATAGATGCATCTAGAACTTCAAAAGGTTGCTCTAATCGCATCAACTCAAATGCGCTATATCAGCCGCATTATCACATTATTAAGAAAATCAAAATCCATGGATACAAGGAGTTCACTCTTAGATCTTTACTCATTCTTAGAAACGAAAAGTCTGTGTAGTATGGTAGGCTTCACAACTCAAGCCTAACGTTTAACGAACGCCACCCTCTAATTACATCAGAAAAGTCCTAACTTGCCACATTACTCCTTAGCTTCACGCTTATCCATTTACTTATGCTTCACGCCTTTAATATTGTATCAGGATTTTGGCTTGTATCATAATTGGCGAAAGCCATCCTGGGTCGAAAAGTTTGCCACAGAGCATAGAATTTGGCGTTTTATAATGGCGGATAATGCTCAGTGGTGTATGAAAACGGTTAGATATTGCATTCTAATCTTTTTCAGTGGAAACCCTGCGGTTTTTGAGGGCTCTTTTAACCTGTGATATGTATTCATATGCTGTGACTTCCAGAAAAAATATCGTTTACATACGTTTGTGTTTTTGACACCAGGGTTGCCAGAGGAAATTCTGACTTGGTGTTTTTCGCCAATTCGTGGAGTGTTCGAATGGCTAAGTATGAAGCACATTTGACGCCAAAAGTAACTGTTTCCAACTTAAAGTCGCGTAGTGGACTAGTAGGGGATTTTCTGAAAATAATTCGTTGAAAATTTATATCGTCTTTATGCACGACTATTTCTCTATACATTTTTTCGACGTCCCCGTTGAATAAGTATTTAGAGATACTCCTATTTAAAATAAGCAGCATTAAGTCTGGCTAAAGCGTGGTTCCCGTAAATAAAATTTCGTTTAGCGAATTTCCCGAAATGGTGGATTTTGTCCATTGAAGAAAAAAAATCCTCACAATACCGATTTTCATGGGTTGTGATTGATATGTGGGGGAGTCCTGCTAACTCCCAAAATTTTCTTAATTGCGAATTGAGGTATTCGTTCCCTCAACTTGGGTAGTCATGGTGATAACTGATTTCGTGGCTAGTTAACTTAGGATCCAAGCAAAAATAGAATTTTATGCCAGAAGTGTATGTGAAATTTTCTCAATACCTTCATAATACCTGTGGTGTTAGATCGCTGCGAGTAGAAGATCTATTAGAGTGGAGGTGTTGCAATTGGGATCTGCTAGTTTAAGGTGTGAAACCTTTTCCCAATGTTTTCTATCTACATTTGTGATAGCTTGCAAGCTTATTTGTTAATCGCGGTGAAACAATCCGGATTTTAATGGAGTTTTGAACCACTAGTCCGTCCGTTCCCTGTTTTACTATTATGCCTGTTTGACCTTTAGTTTTGTATCGGAGGTGATACAATTTTTGTGCTTTTGATAGTTCTGGATGGTTGATGTAAACGACTGCAAACACTTCCCGGAAGGACGGCCATTCTTCATAACCTCCATAATATGTTTCTGTGTCACATGCGGGCACCTCGAGGTGGATGCCTGAGCTTGCCCTTGATATTGTTGCATTTGTGGCAGCTCTACTGTCTTATATGGAATAGGTGCAATTGCTTAAATTTAATTTAAATGGTCAAAAATCATTTTTTTTTTGTATCTTCAAACAAATATAAGCAGTTTTCATATTTGGCATAAGCCGAGGATTTAAAATTTTCTGATAGATCTGAGTCATCAGATTCTTTGTACATATGCATGTATGTAAATTAATTATTTATTTTCTTTATTGGTTTTTTTTTAAAGTAACTTATAACTATCGCTTATAACTTATAACTCATAACTGTCCTATTTATCTCTTAATTTTTGTTCTTATAGTATTATAATGCTGATCATGCAAAAAGGATGGCTGTGGCATTTCTTGTTGCGTGATCAAGTTCTTCTTGTAATTGTATTCCAATAGATTTTATGATGACTTTGCAAATTGGCTATTGTTGATTTTAATATTCTTTGTTTACGTTAATTCTATTTGTTATGATAGGCGGTTGGCTTGATCCTATGGATGAATGTGGTGTCGACTTACATTACATATGTGTCTACTAGAGATGAATGGGATAGGGGTTTATTTTAGTGGGTCTGGGTTGCATTAAATACCCCCCTTGTTAAAAAAAAAGAAATGTCCTCGTTTAGGCTTAGGATGTTAATTCATCAATTTTGTGATAGATTCAAGCATATTGGCATTAGCTTCTTTAATTTTCCTTTTTTTATATTTTTAATTTTTTGGCGGATTTTGATAATTACATAAATCAAAGCAATAAGTATTACCAAAAATAAGAGTGCCCAAAGAGTTGGGTGAGATTTAATTTCTTCTTGGCCCATATTTAAAAGGTTTGTATTTTTAAATTTTAAATCTATATTTTCTGATTCAGGATATTCGAGGACATCAAACAGACTAGGCTGATTTGATTTAATATAGTTCCAAATTATGCTACTTGGATTTTCATAAATTTTGTTGTCAATTACTATGGTGTTATTGAAGGTTACTAAATATGTACCATCGAGGTCGATGTTATCAACTGTGTGTTTTCCTGATATTAAGATTATGCCATCTTTAATAATTTGTAATTGTTTGTTTTTTTCTTTAATTTTCAGACATTCTCCTTTTTGATTATTTAAAATTTTAGAAAAGCAAGTTTCTTTAAAATCCATTTCACAATAACTAGCACTTAATTCTATTTTACATGTTTTAATGTTAGAGTATGTGTTTTTACATTTAATTATTTCATTTTCTATTACTAATTTTCCATCGCTTTGACTTATAGATTTAGCTTCATATAGTATACATACACATATCTTTAATTACAGGGTATTTCATATATATTACAATTATTTCATTATTCTGTACTATTTTAAATTTAGATGCGTCAATTACATCTGTGATTGTAAAATTATTGTGTTCATGACTTACAATATCTTTAATTTCTTTTATATTCAATATTGTTGGGTTAAGAATTCCGACTTTTCCTAATACAATAGTTTGAAGAGTATTTTCTAGATCTGTTAGTATCAATTTATTTCTGTGTTGCATTATGTTAATTAAAGTTGAACTATTCTCTATTTTACTGACAATATTTGTTAGTTGTGTAACTACCTCAAATAATTTGGAATTTGTAGTAAACTGTCTATTGTTATTTTCTATGAGTTCAGATAATTTCGCGTTGAGTGAATGGTATCAAAAGGATAATTATCGATGTAAGAATCATTTTCTGGAATTAATTTTATAATTTTATATTATCTTTATGAACTATTCTTGACTTGCTATATATTTTTACAGTATTACCTAAATCTTCTTTTACCTTTTGTTTTTTGTATTTTGGTTGTAACTTATTTCTTTCTCCTATTATTTTTTCATATATAACGTCATTCTTTTTATATGTTTTTATTATTCTATTCTTATTATTTCTTTCTATCATTTTTTCCTGTGCGTTGCTTAGCTTTAATGGTATTTCATTGTGTGTGATTTTATTAAGATATATATCTATAGGTTTTTTATCAGTTACGGAATGGATTGATTTATTGTATTGTTGTGCAGCCCTGTAGATACTTTTTAAATCGCTAATTAAATGGTATTCCTGTTGGATACAACATGATAGTTCTATTGGGGTTGAATGTACTCTTTCAACTTGACCATTTGTGGTACTATGTTTCGGGGTGCAATAATAAACTTCGATGTTCATTCTCTGCATTAAAGATTTGAATTGAATTGAAGAGAAACCTGGTTCATTATCGCAGGTAATGTGTTTTGTCTCGGGAAAACTTTGAAGTATGTCGAGGACCTTTTGATCTAGGTCTATTCTGTCATATATGTGTTTGATTATTAAGTATTTGGAATAAGCGTCTACTGCTGTTAAGAACTTTAATTTCTATACAAAAAATATGTCTATATGAATTTGTTCTCCTTCCCTTTCTAGTATAGGGGCTTCACCGATTGGCACTCTTTGAGGGTGGCGATTGTATTTGTTTTTGTTACATATGTCACAATTTCGAACATATTCCTTAAATTGTTTGGTCATGTCTGGCCAATAATATAATTTACATATTTGTTTTAAGTTTTCTCTAAAATTTCTATGTGCTCGATTGTGTGTTTCCTCGACAATCATGTTTTGATCTTCTGTGTCAGTTATATCCGCTGGGAAGTTTTTAGTATAAAGAAATTTAATATTGAATGTTTCTAATAATTTGGATTTTATTTCGTACAAATCTTCTACGGTGCAATGTATACCTGTAACCACATTTGGTTTCAAAAATTCTTTAAGTATATTTATCAAATTGTCAACTGTATCATAATCTATAATGTGCCGTGTTTTTCCGAAATTTGTAATTGATTCATATATTGTGAATCTAGCTTTACTCAGTAATATCTGTTGCGAATATTGATTTAGTGGTCGGGTTTTTTCTGCTATATTTATATTGTCGCTACTTTCTGCTGAATGTTGAGTGCTGTTACTTGAAATGTCTGATATATTGCGTAAGTATTGTCGTGAAATAGCGTCTGCGACAACGTTAGTTTTTCCCGGTTCGTATATGATTTTTGGAGAATATTCTTCGATTAATGCATGCCATCGCTTCATTTTAGCATTAGGATTACGGGTAGAAACTGCAAATGTTAAAGGTTGATGATCCGTGTGGATTTCTAGGTTTGTAACGCCATAAAGGTAATTCCTTAAAGTTTTCAAAGCAAATACGATAGCATATAACTCTTTCTCATTTGTTGCATAATTTAATTCAGTGTTATTTAATGTCTTTGATATGAACGTGATTGGTTTATCTCCTTGGGATAGAACTCCTCCGACTGCAACATTTGATGCGTCAGTAGTTAAAATAAATTTTTTTTTTATAGTCTGGTTGTGCCAGTTCAATT
Organism: Bactrocera neohumeralis; assembly: GCF_024586455.1. Classification (NCBI taxonomy): domain Eukaryota; kingdom Metazoa; phylum Arthropoda; class Insecta; order Diptera; family Tephritidae; genus Bactrocera; species Bactrocera neohumeralis. The sequence continues at coordinate 28,845,924 of NW_026089622.1, forward strand.
TGGTTTGCTAATAGATTTTTGAGTTTTTCACATGCAATAACTGCTTCTTGGTCTAAATCCAGTTTTACTTTCTTTGACATATGTTGGGAAATTCTTCCATTTTCTCCTGACAAGTATCTGGTTAAGGGTTTTGCTATTAAAGCATAGTCTTGAATAAATTTCCTATAGTATCCTGTTATTCCTAAAAAACTTCGTAATTGTCTCAAAGTAGATGGAATAGGGAAGTGTTTAATGCACTCAATTTTTTTTGGGTCTGTTTTAATAATTCCTTGGGCAACCATATATCCTAAAAACTCGACTTCGGTTTCATAAAATTTTGATTTTTCTAAAGATATTTTCATATTGGAATCCTTAAGTGTTTTGACTATTTCCTGTAAGTGTTCTCTATGTTCTTCTATATTATTTGAATAGATTATTATGTCATCGATATATACATGACAAAACTTTCCTACATAATTGCGTAATATATTATCCATCGCTCTTTGAAATATGCTAGGGGCATTCCTTAATCCGAAAGGTAGTCTTAAATATTCATATTTGCCATTGTTGACACTAAAAGCTGTTTTTTCTATATCCTTTTCCTGCATTGTAATTTGATGGAAACCTGACTCTAAATCTAGATTAGAGAAGTATTTTGCTGTTCCTAAGTTTCTAATATAACATTTGTGTCTGGGATAGGGTATTTATCGGGAACTGTATTTTCATTAATTTTCTCATAATCTATAACTAGTCTAAGTTTTGGTGTACCATTTTCATTTATTCCTTTCTTTGGTACAACCCATATTGGTGAATTATAGGGGCTTTTACTTGGACGTAATATACCATTATCTAATAGATTCTTTATTTCATTGTTCAGAAAAGTATTAACGGACAAGGGGTACTGTTTACTCCATATGGGAGTTTCAACAATTGTGCGTATTTCAGCTTTAACGTCTGTTCTAAAGGGTTAATTTGTATTTATATTTGAATGAATTTTTTCGATTTCATTCTTTGTTTCTGTTTTCAAATATTCAAGGTTTCCATTTTTTTAAATTATTATAAGCGGTATTATTCTTCGCTGGCTTTCTAGGATCTTTTTGTCCCAGAGTAGTACTTAAATTACTACTTAATTGCTGGCATAATTCATCAGCGGGCGCCATAGGAGCTTTTGAGCTTCCCAAGGTAGTATTAAAATTTCCATTATTATTTTCAATATAAATTTTTTCCGTTTTGTTATTATATTTTAATATTTCATTCTTTAAATCTATTACAACTCCTTCTTTTTTCAAAATATTAAGCCCTATTAGCATATCTGCTTCTAAATTTTCTATTACGAAAAATCTCTGTATCGTATTGAAGATATTTACATCACCATAATCTTCAATAGTGGTGAATCCGTTAATTGTTTTTACTCTTTTAATTATATCTAATTTATCTCTATATAAAAAAGTGTTTGGTTTGCAATAGCAACAAGTGGCTCCTGTGTCAATTAGGACTTTTAGTTTTCTTCCTGTTATTCCGCAGTACCTATAAATGTATGGGAGTCCTGTCTTCAGCCTAAAAAAGCTTGTTTTTGAATATCATTTATGTGTTGAGTTTTAGATGGAGGTTGTGGTGTTCTTTTATGTTCTTCAAAATTCCGTTTGGCGTATGTTTGCTCGTGTTGAGTTTGTTTGTGGATACTGGAATCCACGTCCATTGGTTCAGATTGGTTTCTTTGGTATCCTTGATTAAATCTTTGTACGTATTGTTGGTTATTTTTGTTCTGGAATCCTTGGTTATATCTTTGTGCCTATTGTTGGTTACTTTTGTTTACTTGAGGGAATCTTAAATTGTTCTGGAACTGGTTATTTGTGAAGTTTAGAGGAGATGTTCGAGGATTATGAACTTGCAATTTTACTGGGTTCGGCTGAGCCTGACTCCTACTGAATTGGAAAGCAAAATTTGCTCTCATATTGTTTGAATTTAATTCTAGAGCTTTCGCTAAAGCATTTGGTAAATCAGATGGGGCTAACGCGAACAAAATGTTTGATAGAGAACCGTTAAGTCCTGAAATGAATATTCTCAAGGCATTTTTCCTGTGTTGGTCATTAAGTTGATCTACTAGTCCCTTATTTGAGCCTTGTGACATTATCGTCTTATTAATTATCAAAGTCAATTTTTTATTGATTTCGTTATAATAATCAAAAATGGACAGGTTTCCTTGTCGAAGAATGCTTATCTCTTGTTCAAGGATATGGATTGGTCGCTTATCGGCATAGGCGAAATCCAAGCAACTTATGATCGCGTCAAAATTGAGGGCCGTTCCGTGATTTGTAAGAACGTCATTTGCGTATTGCATTATTTTGTTTCTTAATATCGTTAATGAGGCAAAGTATTTTTTGCTACCACGGTTATACAAAGACATTGAGTTATGGGCGGCTTCTCGGCAACTAAAGTATGCTTCAGGTCTTCCTGCAAACTCCGATAAGGATTTTATTACCTCTAATGATTCGTCGCATCTAACATTTGCGTCAATAGTCTGTACTGTGTATTCTGTTATATTATCTCTCGTCGTTATTTGAGTTGGATGGAAAAAAATCATTTTTTTGTGGTGGTTATTATGCGGAAGTTATTATATGTGCACGCGATGGCTGCCAGTAGGGATGGTAAATTCGATTGGGATTCTACTCGAGAATCGAGTTTTCTCGTAAAATAATCGATTTTTCCGAATCGATCTTCAGTAGTCGAAGTCGATTAAGAACCGATTCTTGACATTCGAAAAATCGATTATTTTCCGAGAAAACTCGATTCTCAAGTAGAATCGGAATCGAGTTTACCATCCCTACTGGCAGCCATCGCGTCCACATATAATAACTTCCGCACAATAACCACCACAAAAAAAATGATTTTTTTCCATGTAATTTATATGGCAAATGTAAAATTTTAAACAGGCACCTCTTAATATTAATATTAAGAGCTCATATTTTGAGTGACTTTTTTCACATTTTCGAAAGTTTTTAGCTTGTTTTTCGGTTGAAAAAAAAAGGTTGCCTCAGAATGACTCACCCTAGTATGTATAATGTGAAAAGGTACGAACTAAATCTAACTTCCTGTTTGTTACGAGTAAAAGTGAGACCAGCAAATAAATTGAGCGTATTATATCGGGTGATTTTTTAAGAGCTTGATAACTTTTTTAAAAAAAAACGCATAAAATTTGCAAAATCTCATCGGTTCTTTATTTGAAACGTTAGATTGGTTCATGACATTTACTTTTTGAAGATAATTTCATTTAAATGTTGACCGCGGCTGCGTAGGTGGTCCATTCGGAAAGTCCAATTTTGGGCAACTTTTTCGAGCATTTCGGCGGAATAAATTTCTTCGGAAATGTTTCTTCCAAAGCTGGAATAGTTGCTGGCTTATTTCTGTAGACTTTAGACTTGACGTAGCCCCACAAAAAATAGTCTAAAGGCGTTAAATCGCATGATCTTGGTGGCCAACTTACGGGTCCATTTCTTGAGATGAATTGTTCTCCGAAGTTGTCCCTCAAAATGGCCATAGAATCGCGAGCTGTGTGGCATGTAGCGCCATCTTGTTGAAACCACATGTCAACCAAGTTCAGTTCTTCCATTTTTGGCAACAAAAAGTTTGTTAGCATCGAACGATAGCGATCGCCATTCACCGTAACGTTGCGTCCAACAGCATCTTTGAAAAATACGGTCCAATGATTCCACCAGCGTACAAACCACACCAAACAGTGCATTTTTCGGGATGCATGGGCAGTTCTTGAACGGCTTCTGGTTGCTCTTCACCCCAAATGCGGCAATTTTGCTTATTTACGTAGCCATTCAACCAGAAATGAGCCTCATCGCTGAACAAAATTTGTCGATAAAAAAGCGGATTTTCTGCCAACTTTTCTAGGGCCCATTCACTGAAAATTCGACGTTGTGGCAGATCGTTCGGCTTCAGTTCTTGCACGAGCTGTATTTTATACGGTTTTACACCAAGATCTTTGCGTAAAATCTTCCATGTGGTCGAATAACACAAACCCAATTGCTGCGAACGGCGACGAATCGACATTTCACGGTCTTCAGCCACACTCTCAGAAACAGACGCAATATTCTCTTCTGTACGCACTGTACGCATTCGTGTGGTTGGTTTAATGTCCAATAAAGTAAACTGAGTGCGAAACTTGGTCACAATCGCATTAATTGTTTGCTCACTTGGTCGATTATGTAGACCATAAATCGGACGTAAAGCGCGAAACACATTTCGAACCGAACACTGATTTTGGTAATAAAATTCAATGATTTGCAAGCGTTGCTCGTTAGTAAGTCTATTCATGATGAAATGTCAAAGCATACTGAGCATCTTTCTCTTTGACACCATGTCTGAAATCCCACGTGATCTGTCAAATACTAATGCATGAAAATCCTAACCTCAAAAAAATCACCCGATATCATCAAAATTATGTTTATTTCCAAACTTTTTTTAAATTCGAAAACCCTTTGGAAAAGTTAATATTTCGGAATAGTAAAGCACTCTTGGGATATGTAGAATAAAGTTAACAGGAAATTCGAAAATCCTTATATTTGGTATTTCAATTGCATACCGACCGATATTTTCGGTCAACTATAGATACTGGGGTCCACATATTCGGGCCAGCACCCCCAGATCTGGAATTTCACCAAAAAGTGGGCGGTGCCACGTCGATCGCCCAATGTTCACACGGCTCTCATAAAGCCCTCTCATATCATTTTGGAGGAAACTTTTTATTTCTCTGGTGTTGTTAGTTATTGATTTATTTCACTTTTAGTAGTTTTGAACAATACCGTTAAATAGGGACTGAGTGGGGTTAAGTTCCGATTTTATCAATTATCGGGTAGGACAAAATTTTTACACCAATTACAGTTTATGTATTAATTTAGTGCTTAGTTTTAGCCTTTATAGGTTTTCAGTTAATGGCGTCTTGTAGGCGGGGTACTGATCCGATTACGTCCATCTACCAACTCGTTACTCTTTTTTACTAGGGAACCCGCGTGCCAAGCTTCAACAAGATATCTGAATTTATACTCAAGTTGAAGCTTGCACTGACTAACGGACAGACAGTCACCAGTAATTTATTACTATCCCTACATAAATAAAAAAAAGCCGTTTTCTCCTACCCTATGTCCCTTTATATGCTTAAATCTTAAAAACTACACCACGGATTTGGGTGTGGTTTTTTTAATAGACGGAGTGATTGAAGAGAAAGGTTTATATGTATAATAACAATCATTAAATATTGGAGAAATGCTGTTATTTTTTGAGGTTTCTAACGTGATGTTGTAAGTGGTTACTCCTCAACATCGCGTATAAGGTTCTAAATATTAAATCCCACCATCAACAAACTGATTGGATCTTATCAGTGTGGCGCTAGGCCTGACAAATCAACAGCTGAAACACCTCTTCGTCGATTTCAAAGGAACTGCCTTTATGCCGCAATGTCTGCCTGAATTTGGTATCCCCGCAAAACTAATACGGATGTGTAAACTGACATTGAGCAACACCAAAAGCTGCGCCAGGATCGGGAAATACCTCTCCGAACCGTTCGATACCAAACGAGGCAACTCCTTTTCGTGTGACTTTTTCAACCTACTTCTGGAGAAAATAATTCGAGTTGCAGAACTAAACAGAGAAAGTACCATCTTTTATAACAGTGTACAGCTGTTGTCGTACGCCGATCCTATTGACATCATTCTGCTTTCTCCACAAAATATTTCCTGTCATCAAATAAACAGTCGTTGAACTCGCGACTACGCACCCACGGCTCCGACGTCACTGTTGACAGTTATAACTTCGAAGTGGGAGATAATTTCGCTTATGTTGGAACCTGCATCAAAACCAACTACGATCGGGCGCGTTTATTGTCGGAGCTTCCTAGCGAGAAATATTTAGACGGAAACTATGAAGTATATGCGTACAATTTCAAACTAATCCTTCCTCAAAATTTTTTATACTCTCGCAACAAAGTTGCTAAGGAGAGTATTATAGTTTTGTTCACATAACGGTTGTTTGTAAGTCCTAAAACTAAAAGAGTTAGATATAGGGTTATATATACCAAAGTGATCAGGGTGACGAGTAGAGTTGAAATCCGGATGTCTGTCTGTCCGTCCGTCTGTCCGTCCGTCCGTCCGTCTGTGCAAGCTGTAACTTGAGTAAAAATTGAGATATCATGATGAAACTTGGAACACGTATTTCTTGGCTCCATAAGAAGGTTAAGTTCGAAGATGGGCAAAATTGGCCCACTGCCACGCCCACAAAATGGCGGAAACCGAAAACCTATAAAGTGTCATAACTAAGCCATAAATAAAGATATTAAAGTGAAATTTGACACAAAGGATCGCATTAGGGAGGGGCATATCTGGACGTAATTTGTTTGGAAAAGTGGGTGTGGCCCCGCCCCTTAATAAGTTTTTTGTACATATCTCGGAAACTACTATAGCTATGTCAACCAAACTCTATAGAGTCGTTTCCTTCACGCATTTCCATACACAATTCAAAAATGGAAGAAATCGGATAATAACCATGCCCACCTCCCATACATAGGTTATGTTGAAAATCACTAAAAGTGCGTTAACCGACTAACAAAAAACGTCAGAAACACTAAATTTTACGGAAGAAATGGCAGAAGGAAGCTGCATCCAGGCCTTTTTTAAAAATTGAAAATGGGCGTGGCCTCGCCCACTTATGGACCAAAAACCATATCTCAGGAACTACTCTACCGATTTCAACGAAATTCGGTATATAATATTTTCTTAACACCCTGATGACATGTACGAAATATGGGTGAAATCGGTTAACAACCACGCCTTCTTCTAATATAACGCTATTTTGAATTCCATCTGATGCCTTCTCTGTATACATTAGGAACCAATGATGATTGCGGAATAAAACTTTACACAAATACGGTATTTGAAAAATATGTAAATGACGGATAATGAAATCTCGATTATCACTTTATCATGCGAGAGTATAAAATGTTCGGTGACACCCAAACTTAGCCCTTCCTTACTTGTTGTTTATTATATTTATATATTGCAACTGGTTTAAATAAAAGATAGGACTAATAAGCAACTTGAATATGATTTAAACGTATAATTACAAAATCACAAAACTACTATGAGAGTATTCGTTAATTTGAAAGATCGCTGGGTTTGATGCGTGGCTACTTCTTGTACAATGTGTTTGTTGTTGTTTTTTAATATTTCTGCGTTAACTGATTTTAGACCTAGATCACGCTACAATACCACATCTACAAGACCAATGCGCTTTGACAATTAGTCTTAGTACTTTTTTTTTAATTCTTGGATGACTTTCTTATTGTTTGCGTTAGAGTTGTGCACCATAACTCTATATCGGTCGGAGTATTTGTTTATAGTTACCGATTAACCAATTATAATTTTTGAGTCGCATGTCCAGCTAATTAAGTACGGTATTCGTGTATCGTCTAAGAAAATTTATAAGTGCTGTATCTTGTTGTATGTGAAAACAATGTGTACAGACTTAGCTTCATTCAGTTTTATCTGCCGTTTCTTTATCCATTGTAAGACTTTATTTACAGCTTTTTGGAGTTTAGTAATGGACTCTTGTTCACTACTACCAACAGCTAGCAACGCGGTATCATCTGCAAATGTGGCTGTTGTATAATTGCGGTATACTGGGAGGTCGTGTGTGAATAGAATAAAAAGAAGAGAGCCGAACACACTACCTTGTGGAACTCCAGCTTTTATTTCCCTAAGAATAGGACATTTGTTTCCTTGTTTAACGCGAAAGTAGCGATGTGATTAATACGATTTTATAATGTCATAATGTTGTTTCGGTAAAATCAGTTTCAGTTTCGAAAGCAGTCCTTTGTGACTTAATCAAACGCTTTTGCAACATCCAAAAACGCGGTAGAACATATTATTTTCTGTGGACTTGGTCAATCGTAGAATGGTTAGCTCGAAACCCAAACTGATGCACTGGAATTATGGTTTTTCGTTCAATGATTTTATTGAGACGTTTTATAAGAATTTTCTCAAAAAGCTTCGATATTATCGGTAGAAGTGATATGGCCCTGTCAGAAGATACATCATATCCTGGTTTTCCTGGCTTTGGAATCATGATAACTTCAACAATTTTCCAATAAGTTGGCACGTATTTAAGATGAAAAGCCGCGTTAATAATGGTGGTAATTTTTACTACACTCATTGGAGGAAGCTGTTTTAGGACCTCGGCAGTAAATAGGTCGTAACCTAAGAATTTTTTGTTTTTCAAATTTTTTCCTGAAGATCAGGATCCGCTTTTCGTTTTTTAGCTGGTCTTGTTAGAATCCATTCCGATTTTCTAGCTAGTTCTTCTCCGTTAAGAATTCAACTATATTTTCCAACATTTTCCATTTTCTTTACATCGGTTGACTTAAGCTTTATATTTTCGGCGTTTAAGGTATTCCCAGTGAGAATACATTTCCTTTAGCGTTTTTGTTAGTTTTTCGATTGGAACATCTTGTTTAGTCTTATTTAATTTACACCCACCTGCAGGTGGTGTCTTAATAATGGGCATTGCTTTTGAAATTTGCTTATAATATATTCATATAAACATTTAAAAATATAAATACAAAATAAACAATACCTGGCAGCCCTATAATATATATAATTATTGATCTGAATTTTGAAAATACTTTTAGGCTAAGTTAATATAAGTAATTTTTTGTGGCCCAAGAAAGTCTTCAAAACAGGTGATGGTTTTCTAATTTTTTTAGCACGCACAATTACTTACTCTTTTAACAAGCAGAGTTGCCAGTCACCTCTAAAATGATACAAATGCCAAATATTTGGAATAGTAGAAAAGAACTGCAAGCAAATATGCAGTGCAATGGATTACAACTGGCTCAGTAATCAGTCGATGAATATTGTACCACGTGCACTTTTTCTGTCTTCACGCTTGAGAACCGGTTCATCATCTGCAGTCCACTAGAATGACTGTCGATTGGCCTCCAGTGTGAAATGATGGAACCATGTTTCTATTGTCACACACCGAAGAAAAAAATTCATTTTATTACGACTAATAGCACTCAAATACACCTCAGAATCAGCAATTAGTTATTTTTGTTAGGTTATGAACTTGCGAGGTACCCACTTTCCACAGAGCTTTCGCCTCTTAAGGGCGTCATTGTTCTCGATGCTCTTTTAGCCTCTTTACAACTCAGCAAATCTCTTTTCAACGGTGGATTTCCCCGGTGCAGGGCCCAAATTTAACAGTATTTTCCCCCAAAAAGTAATGCTTTATTAAACTAACACAAGTTGCTTCAGAAAAATGCCATATCTCATTAACTAATAGTTATAATTTAACTAATAGAAATTATATAGCTGCTAGTAGTAGTATTATCGATGTGTCAGCCACAGTTAAGCGTGGATGGGTCATCTAGTTTATATGTATATAATCCTATATCTATCTCGATTAGTTTTTGGTGATACGTACAACCGTTTGGTAAACGAAACTATTAGTAGTTTGAATTTTACCGTTATGTAGGTAATGGGAGGGCAGTTACCCGGATTTAAATTTTATTCGTCACCCTCATCATTTATATGTAAATAACCCAATATCTATCTCGCTTAGTTTTAGGTGATATGTACAACCGTTAGGAGAATAAAACTATAATGCTCTGTAGCAACAGGTTGCAAGAGTATAAAAATTAATTGAAGAGCTAAGTTCGGGTATAACCAAACATTTCATACTCTTTGAGTTTGTAACGATTAAAGCCAGGTACTTTCAGGTATATAAGGCCGGTTATGTATACGGGCCAAGGTCGAGTTTCTTTCCGATTTTATCTATACTAATATTATAAAGAGGAGATGTTTGTTTTTTTGTTTGTTTGTTTCGAATAGGCCCCGAAACTACTGAACCGATTTGAAAAATTCTTTCACCGTTGGAAAGCTATACTATCACTGAGTGACGTAGGCTATATTTAGTTAAAAAAAAAAATAGGGTTCCTTACCAAAACTCCGATAATGTAAAAAAAATACCAAAAAACTTTCTTTAATCGCGAATGCTGCGAAAACGATTGAAGATATAACAAAGTGATATACTACAATTTTGTAGAACTTATCATTATCTACAAAAAACGTCGCGACATCATACCTCTAACTATTATAGTTTTGTCACAATAAGCGATTTTATATAAAAAAATTAATTAAAATACCACTACTTGAAAAGGCTCTTTATTTATACCTTAGTATTGATCCTTATCGAAATAAATGATTTATTATTTAAGATCGCTTCAAAACCTTTATATAACTTTTTGAATTATTAGATTCTGACATTCCATTCAAAAGATATCACGAGTTAAAAATTTTTAAAGGTCGATCGGCGGCGAACTATGCGTTGTAGAGTTGTAGGCGTCAGGGTTAAGACAAAGAATGTATAATAATAAGAAGGAGCAAATGTTAGCTGTGCTAAAATGTTATTTGACATTAGGGAACATCGAAAAAATTTCGAAGAGTAATCGAAAAAATTTCGAACAGTATGAAGGAACACACCATTCAAAAGGGGAAGCAAGCCAATGTTTACCACTCTATAAGGGAACTTGCCAATTGCGTGCACCACGATATAAAGGAACATGAGAACAGAAAATGTATCAGAGAAACTACACTACACTATAAGGGTACTACTCTATAGAAATTGCCCACGCAGATGTTCTTTGATATGCGCATAAGGGAAAATTTGAATAATGTGTATTACAAAAAAATAATTATAGGGCAAATAATCAAATAAATAGTAATTAAAATGGAAATAAAATGAAATAAAAAAACAAAAAAGTCAAAAAATATATACATATTTTAGAAGTTCATGTAGGCTTTGAACTCGAACAAAATATTTGGAGGTGCAAAATGTTGATCAGCTAAGCACACAGCACCAAAGCCAACTTTGGAAGTAGAGAATTTATTGTGGTATACGTACAATAAAAGCGATATATACTCCTCTACCCAAATTTTCCACCACTTTATGAAGGAACACGACAAACTACACCACATTAATAAAGAACATGAAAAATGTCAATGTCAATATGTATGCAAAAATTCAATGCCCTGGATTGGGTGAAATTGCGCCAAAATAAGAATAGGAGAAATGAGAATACTGATTTCAATGAGAATGTTGACTTTATGCATATGCCAAAATCCAATGAAAGAGAGTATGCTTTGGATTGGTTAATTTTTAACGGCTAAAACTGTTGTAATAATTGGAAATGGTTAAAAAGCAATAAATTGGTGTGAAATTGCGCCAAAATAAGAATAGGAGAGAGAAATGACATGAGAATATTGATTTCAATGAGAATGTTGATCTCAATGTTGCAATAATGTACATATGTATTATATGTATATGCAGTGTTATTATACATTATTTGGTTAAGAGCGCGTTAAGCGCGGTCGGCTCCCTACTGAATGGTCGTGTGCGGAATTAAAAAAAATTGTCGCTTGATAATATTTTGTCGCTTGATAATACTTCGTTTAGTAGGTAACTAAACCCATTCAAAAAGTTCTTTTCAGATCTAGACCCATATATATAGCACAGATATTGTACATTTAGTTATCCTAAGAAATGAATTGAATAAGTTTTATGATTTAATTTTAATAAATAGGTTGTAGTTTTGTATGTTGTTATAGTAGGTAGTTGTAAGAACCTCAAAGATTAGTTTAAAGGCGTTTTTTTCTTTTATCATTTAAAAAAAATGCCCAAAAGATCAAGATCTCAACTTTCTAGAAATAATTCCCATGCCAGGGCCACAAAAATATGTCGAAATAAAGAATCTTCATCTGAAACTGAAAATCGTCTTTTAAGTCAGAGAGAATATGTGGCGCAATCGCGTGCCAGAGAGTCGAGTACCGAGCGTTCGCAACGGCTCGCTGAACAAAACATGAGAACCTCTCAAAGACGCGCGCGGGAGTCCAGTCTTGAGCGTTCGCAGCGCCTAGCTGAACAAAATTTAAGAACTTCTCATGTGCACGCGCGAGAGTCAAGTACTGAGCGTTTGCAGCGGCTTGAAGAGCAAAATTTCAGAAGTATACAATCCCGCACTAGGGAATCAAGCTCTGAGCGTTCCCAACGCCTTCAAAACCAGAGAGAACGACAACAGACTTCAAGAGCTAGAGTTCGCAATCGAGTTGTAGCTCACAGTAACAGATCGGCTTTTAAATACGATCCACAGATTGATTATGCTCAACAGTCTTCCGTCCAAATCGGCGACATGAATAAGATTTGCCCTAAGTGTTCTGCCAAAAAATGGGTCGATGAAACTAATGGTATGTGTTGTGCTTCTGGAAAAGTTATTATCCCCAATATTCAAGAACCACCACAGCCAATAAAAAATCTTTTGACAAATAATCATTCGCTATCTAGACATTTCCTAACCAACATCCGTAAGTACAATAGCCTTTTTCAAATGACTTCGTTTGGCGCCAAAGAAATAAGAGAAGGTAATTTTATGCCAACTCTCAAAATAGAGGGCCAGGTATATCATCTTATTGGTAGCCTTTTACCACCATCAGGCCAAAATCCACAATGCTTACAGATATATTTTATTTCAGACGCAGATCAGCTATCGTTGAGGGCAAACATAGCTCCAACGCTAAAAATAGATTTAATTAATGAACTACAGACAGCACTGAAAAGCCACAACGTATATATACGAAGCTTTAAACAAAATATTGAACGCAACTCTTCGGATAATTTAAAGCTAATTATTCTTTCCAACCGCCCACCGCAGACTGCTCACCCGGGTAGATACAATTCTCCAGCTGTAAACGAGGTAGCTGTTCTCTTGGTTGACGAAGAAAAAGGCCCCAGAGACATAGTGCTGCACGGAAGAGACGGCCAACTTAAAAGGGTATCCGAGTTACATCGATCATATGATCCACTACAGTATCCCTTAATGTTCGTTAAAGGAGAAGACGGTTATTATTTAACCATTCCACAGGAAGGTACAGCGCGTAACAAAACTGTGACGTGCATGCAATTTTATGCATTCAGGTTGATGGTTAGAGCGAACAGTTTTAATCCATTACATTATTACAGGGACTTATTTAGCCAATATATTGTCGATATGATGGCAAAAATGATATCGGAACGATTGAATTACATATGTCGTAACCAACAGAGACTAAGGGCTGAAGAATACATTCATCTCAGAGACGCTTTAAATCAAGACGGAAATGTTGACCCATCAAATATCGGTCAGCGCGTAATCTTACCATCTTCATTTACAGGTTCTCCACGTTACCTGCATGAAAAAACACAAGACGCGATGACGTATGTCCGAAACTACGGGAGACCAGACTTATTTGTCACGTTTACGTGCAATCCTGAATGGCCTGAAATTAAAGCGGAACTACTACCTGGTCAGCGATCTTTCGATCGTCATGACATCATTTCAAGGGTGTTTCACTTAAAAATGAAGAAATTCATAAAATTATTCAACAAAGATGAAATATTCGGCAAAGTGAAATGTTACATGGTGAGTGTGGAGTGGCAGAAGCGAGGTTTACCACACTGTCATATGCTGTTTTGGCTAGAGACAAAAATCCAACCAGACGAAATTGATAGGGTCATAGTTGCGAAACTTCCCAACCAACAAAACGATCCAATATTGTACGATATCGTAACTAAAAATATGGTGCACGGACCATGCGGAGAACATAACTTAACAGCACCATGTATGAAAAACGGAATTTGCACAAAAAAATACCCGCGACGATTGGTCAACGAAACTCAAACCGGAGATGACGGATATCCAGTATATCGTCGTCGTAATGCCGCAAATGGAGGTCAGAGCGCTTCGCTCAATATCAGAGGCAGTAATTTCACTATAGATAATAGCTGGATTGTCCCTTACTCTCCACTTTTGTGCAGGACGTTCAATGCTCACATAAATGTTGAGTACTGTCACTCAGTTCAAGCCATCAAATACATTTATAAATACATAAATAAAGGATCGGATCAAGCCACATTTGGCGTCAGAAACCCAAATGATGAAGTGGAAAACTACGTGAATGGCCGCTACATAAGTACTTCCGAAGCTGCCTGGCGAATATTGGAATTTCCGATCCACGAGCGACAAAATGGCCAAAGGGTGTATTTTACCGCAGAAACGGCAGAACAAGTGGCCCAAAATCCACGAAAAACAACTTTGCTGGCTTTTTTTGAGCTATGTAATGAAGATGAATTCGCAAAAACACTTCTATACCACGAAGTCCCGCAATACTATACATGGGCCAATAATAAGTTCACAAGAAGGAAGCGTGGTGAGAACGTAGTTGGCCATCCAGGAATAAAAAAAGATGCAGCTTTAGGCAGAGTCTACTGTGTCCATCCTTCTCAATCCGAGTGTTTCTATCTTAGGATGTTGCTACATCACGTACGGGGCCCAACCTCATTCCAGTACTTGAAAACCGTTGACGGAGTTCTCAAAGAAACATATCAAGCTGCTTGCCGTGCTAGAGGTTTGCTAGAAAACGATGACCATTGGGAAAATACTCTGAGAGAAGCTTTGCTTTCTCAATGTTCACAACAACTGAGAGAATTGTTTGTAGTCATACTTTTATTTTGTCAGCCATCGGAACCATTAAAATTATGGGACATTTTCAAAGACAATTTATGTGAAGATATTAGGCACAGAATCAGATAGCAAAATCTAAACTTCACCTTACCATACAATGCGGAAATTTACAACCAAGGTCGGATACAAATAGAAAATAAACTGATGCAATTAAATGACAAAAGCCTAAAGGACTTTGGATTACCATGTTCAGTTCGTACAGAAAATAATGGAGCAGAGACAATGACTAATCGCTATGATACACATAATTTGACCGCTTTTGTTAATGAAAACCTACCAAAATTAGTCCCAGATCAAAGATATGCTTTTGAAACTATAGTCGATAGCATCATTAATGACAAAAGAAAAGTTTTCTTTTTTGGATGCACCCGGTGGAACAGGAAAGACGTTTCTTGCTAATTTGATACTTGCTAACATAAGAGAATCGGGGAAGATAGCAATAGCAGTTGCTTCCTCAGGTATTGCTGCAACTCTCTTGACGGATGGAAAAACTGCTCATTCTACTTTTAAACTTCCGCTATCCGTAAATCTTGAGCAACAATCTACATGTTCTATCCGCAAAAATGGGCCTGTTGGTAAATTACTATAAGACGCCTCATTGATTATGTGGGACGAATGCACGATGAGCCATAGAGCACATATAGAGGCCGTGAACAGAACCTTACAGGATCTAAGGAACTCCTCTGCAGTCATGGGCGGGATTACTTTTGTTTTTGCGGGAGATTTTCGACAAACTCTCCCCGTTATTAACAGAGGTACGCGAGCAGATATCATCAAGGTATGCTTGAAATCGTCACCCTTTTGGGCTTCAATTGAAACATTGAAATTACGAATGAATATGAGAGCTCATGTTCATGGAATCACTGATAGCGATTTCCCACAACAACTGCTAAAACTTGGAGAAGGAATTTTTCCCACTCCAAATTTAAGCGATCATTGTGACATTCTTCTGGATGAGTCCCTAGGTCAAATACTCCATAATTTGGAAAACTTAATAGATGCTATATACCCTGATATCGAGAATTTGCACCAAAAGGACTTTCATTGGCTATGTTCTAAGGCTATAGTGTCTCCTAAGAATGATACTGTTAATGAAATAAACAATCTAATAGTTCAAAAAGTCCCCGGCCAAATTAAAACATACAAATCAACCGACAATGTGACTAATATCGAAGACGCAGTCCATTATCTACAGGAATTTTTAAATTCGCTGAACCCTTCTGGACTGCCACCACATGAGTTGTCGCTAAAAATCGGAATCCCAATAATGCTTTTAAGAAATTTAAGCCCTCCGAACATGTGTAATGGGACGAGGCTGCTTATTAAAGAATAAAGGACAATTTAATTGTAGCAACTATTATTACTGGCCCAGCAGCTGGTCAACTGGCTCATTTACCGAGGATACCGATGATCCCGACTGATCTGCCAATCCCATTTAAACGGCTTCAATTTCCGGTAAAAACATCTTTCGCATTAACGATTAACAAGTCCCAAGGTCAAACCTTCGAATTAGTAGGGATCGACCTGCGAAAGAAATGTTTTACTCACGGTCAAATGTATGTTGGACTATCGCGGGTCGGAGCCCCTGAAAATCAATTTATTTTGTTGCCACAGGATAAAACAACATCAAATATAGTTCATAGGGAAGCTCTAACACAATAAAAGGTTTTTCTTTTGGGATTATGACCTCTTTGCAATAATTAAAAATATAAACAAAAAAACCTGATATTGAGAAAAAACAAACAAAAGAAACGTATTAAACAAAAAAATTAAAACGTAAAAAAATATAAAAAACACTAATAAAAAATACAAAAACAAAAACAAATAAAATATAAAACAATGAAAAAAGTGCAAAAAAATCTTAAATAATATATAAGAATTAAATGTCATATTTTTTTTTAAATTCGACGCAAAAAATTGTGAATATTTGTGTAAATGTCATGTTGAGTGCCCGTGCGAAGCCGCTATGTGTATGTAACAACATCCACTGCAATGTTCACAGTTTTTCTGTAATGTCTTTAGCATCAGCATTGCATCCGTGCGAAGCCGGGGCGGGTCGCTCCTAGTTTTCTTTATAAACAAATATGCACCGCTGTATAAAAACTTGCTATGCGGTATAAAGTCATAAGGTAGCACACAGACATATTACTATTAGAATCTCTTTGATTTTCAATAATTAATATGACACAAAGACCAAAATTTTCGGTAAAAATGCAACCATAGGCACCGGTGTCCAGATATTCAGTATATCTTAATTTAGTGCTTAGTTTTATGTTTTTGGTTAATGGCGTTTTGTGGGAGAACTCGACCTTTCTTTAGCCAACGCACGCGATTTTTTTACTCAAGTCACAGCTTGCATGGACTGACGGTCGGACAGACCGTCACCTGGACGTCGACTTGTATGGTAATCCTGATCATTTATACATATATCGGGTGATTTTGATGAAACTGAAAATCGTCTTTTAAGTCAGAGAGAATATGTGGCGCAATCGCGTGTATCAAGCTCTGAGCGTTCCCAACGCCTTCAAAACCAGAGAGAACGACAACAGACTTCAAGAGCTAGAGTTCGCAATCGAGTTGTAGCTCATAGTAACAGATCGGCTTTTAAATACGATCCACAGATTGATTATGCTCAACAGTCTTCCGTCCA
>NW_026089622.1:28863263-28889714 GCF_024586455.1 Bactrocera neohumeralis
ACATTAAATATCCCAAAATTTAAATATCCCTAAATTCTCGACATCGTGAACCTTCTCTATAAATATACGTTCTGTGTACTTGATGTGCCATTTTACTCAGCGAGTAAATATTACACCCGCGACAACTGTTTAGTATGCAACGGTTCATTCATAAGCCGCTCAAACACACTCAAGGCATACACATTAGGGGATTCTCTTGCTCTTGCAAGATTGCAGATTGCAAAAATCGTATACCGAAATATACAATGGCACGAGAGCACCCATTGCAGAATCTAGTGTTATATGAACGGCTGATTCCGTCAATTTATTGTAAATGACTACTGTGCATGGCTATTGCGAATTGGCGCACCTTCTGCATTCATTCTTAACAAAAAAAGCTGTAACAAATCTTTATAATTTAAGTAGATATCTAAATCTATTTAAAATTTACCTTCCTCAACAATTTAACGGCGTAATATGTATTTATGTAAAATGACAGCTAAAACAGGGTTGCAATTATATTTTTAAGTGTCATTGCACGAAAATAACCATGGGTTTTGGTCTGAAATATTTTTCAGCCATTATCGCCATAGTTTTTAAATATTGCATTAATATTAGCAACTGTTTCAAATGAAGACTCTAAACAGGCGAAGTGGGATAATGGCAGATGGTTTTCTTCGTGCCAAGGCATACTGTTGTTCGTTGTGGTGCCAACTTTTACAAATCCTGCTTTTCTAAAACAGTTTGCATTTTATCGGATTTTACTTTGACATCGCATGGGAGGTTCCTTCTCCTCCATTTGTGACAAAATATTTGTCAAAATGCGTTTTAATATTACAAATTATGATTTGATCCATTGGCTGAAGTAACGAAATCATGTTGGGTGGGAAATAAGCAATTTCAATATTTTTCAATTGGCCCTTTACATCCCACTATGGTCGGAAATTTCATTTCGTTGGCCAAAAGTCAAAATATTTGCACTCCCGAAATATGTTGTTGTCTCTGAAATCTAGTAGTCAACGCTCCAAAACAACCAAAAATGAATTTTGTTGTTGTAATATGCAATTCTCCGTTATTCGGTGAGTCATCGAAGTTGAATTTGTTTGCTTCATTTGTAAACATAATTGCGTTCGGTGTTTTATAGTGCTTACTTTAATTGCTTGTTAAAGCTGAAAACAAAGCGTGTTAAATAAAAGTTTAAATGGAGCACGAAGGTGTTGGTAAGTTTATTAATTTTGTAAAATATAATACTCAAAACTTGGATACTCTAATAAATAAAATAACTTTTTCCAAAAGTCTTTAACATTTTGGAATTTATTTTATTTTTTATGTTTAAGTAAGCTTAACACATTTTGTTTAGGAGTGTTAAGCATAAGATTAAAAACCAAAATTACTTTGAAGTGTTTAGTTTTTGAAAATGTTTATCTCTATTTGCGGTTTTTTGCGGTTTTTGAGTAAATTTTTTTTTCAGTCGTTATTTGTTTACAGAATTCAGCAGTTTTTGATATTTGGTTGACCAAGCAGAAGAAAGGAAAAAATAAGGACGCACTAATAAATTATTTTATACAAAAATGTGGAGCCGATAATATTTCAAATGAATGCTATAAGTATTTAACAAAAAAAACACGCATGCTTAACAATAATTTGTCTGCAAAGTGGGAAAAGTGTCATAGAAGATTAGATGATTTTAAAATTAAATATTCTGGCTGGCTTTGTTCAGAAACTGTAATAAACAGTTTAGAAAACACTTCCACAGAGACTCAATGCACAGTAGAACTAAGCCCAGACGAAAAAATTGTATCACTAACTGGACGCCCGCAACTTAAGTACTCTGAGAAATCTAAACGAAGTAAGAGAAGACAAGCAGCAAACCTCTCGATGTCAGAACACAACGAAACAAATCTGTTAGTTCAAGCAGCATCAATTTCGGCTCGAAAAGAAGGACAATTAGATTTGGCAGTTGTTTTAAAAGAAACCATCGAAAGTCCATCAAGACCATCCAAGATTAGGAAGCTATATGTCGATGACGTAAAAGCACCTATTGTAATGTCTGATGAGGAAGCGTTACCATTTCTTCTCGAAAAAAATTTTTCGAAGAGGCAATACTGTTCCATCCGGACTTCTAGCAAGGAACGTAACGCTAATATTTATCCACCCTATGATAATATATTAGCAATAAAAAGGAA
Organism: Bactrocera neohumeralis; assembly: GCF_024586455.1. Lineage (NCBI taxonomy): Eukaryota > Metazoa > Arthropoda > Insecta > Diptera > Tephritidae > Bactrocera > Bactrocera neohumeralis. The sequence goes on from NW_026089622.1 coordinate 28,865,429, forward strand.
GTGCAGACCCGATGGTGTACTTGTAGATGACAAATGTGCAAAGGTTCCTTTACAAATGCTTTTAAACCATACGGCTAAAAGAATTATAGAGATGAAAAAGGAAGTATTTGCGACAATTACGTGTAACTTCATATCAACGGAAATGATATTTAGCTCCGGTTTTGACAGCAGCTCTGGTCAATCTCAATATAAGCAATCTTTCCTTGACCAAAGTACATCACGAAATGCTGATTCATGTCTTTTGGCCACAACAGTGATTCCCTTGAGACTCTTGAGTAGCGCGGGAGCCCCGATTTGGAATAATTGTTTTCCGCAGTCCACAAGATTTTGTCGGCCTTTAAAATTAGAATACACGAGTGAAACTAAGGAAGTGATAACAAGAGCAGCTGCTGACTTAAATAAACAAATTCAAGAGCTTGAAAACTTACGTGTTGAAATCGAAGCTGGTAAGATAATCGAAAAACATTCAGAGTGTTTTTAACTGTTATAGATGGAAAAGTTTTGAATGTTTTAACCGATACAAAATCAAATCAAAAATGTCCAATATGCCATGGAACCCAAACTGACTTTGTTAAAGTCACAGATTATAACAGCGTAAAATTTCATCCTATCGATGGAAATCTAAAGTACGGAATTAGTCCACTGCACTCCTGGATTAGATTTTTTGAGTTCGTACTACATTTAGGATACAAAATGGAAGTAAAGAAATGGCAAATTAGATCGGAGGAAGATAAAGATGCAATTAAGATAAGAAAAGAGTACATATATCCGGAATGAGTTGTGGAAAGAACTAAGTCTTCATGTTGATGTTCCGAAAGCAGGTGGTTGTGGTTCCACAAATGACGGCAACACGTCGCGAAGAGCATTTACGGAATATGATAAATTTTCGAAAATTTTAGGAGTAGACACTGAATTAATATTTCGAATGAGAATAATATTAATATGTTTATCTTGCCAATTTTCCCTAAATTTGGATAAATTTGAAGAGTATTGCTTTCAAACTGGTCAATTATATCAAAGCAAGTATCCCTGGTTGCCAATGACTCCCACAGTACATAAAGTTATAGTTCACTCAAAGCAAATAATGCAGAATACACCACTTCCTGTTGGTTACTTCGGAGAGGATGCAGCTGAGTCACGAAACAAAATATATAAAAGCGACAGACTGCACCATGCACGTAAGACTAGCCGCATTGATAATCTTTTCGATGTATTTCATAGAGCTCTTGACACATCGGATCCATTAATTTCATCTCTTCGCTTAAATACACGTGTGCGCCAAAGGAAGCGTTTAACGCTGCCACTAGAAGTAAAGGAATTATTGTATTGTGAGGATATCGGTGAAACATGTGCGACTGAGAATTTAGAAAATATGGATGATGACGAGGGCGACGAGGACGATTATCCAGAAGAATTTTAACAGGAAAATACATTTTTGGATAATGAATTGTATTTAAATTAAAGAGTTTAATAAAATTTTAATATTTTCGTAAATACGTGTGTAAATTATATTTTCAATTTCCTGAAACAACATATTTATTCATAAGTATCGTATATTTTCTCATTTAGAACTAGAAAATATAAAAACTCAGAAAGAAAAGAAACAAACATTTTATGTAAACATTTTTTTTTTTCATTTAATTCTAAATGTTGATGATTAAAAAAAAAAATTAATTATTTTATACAAAAACACTTAAATTATACTGCAACTTCAAATTCCAGTTAAAAATTCCGTTATTTTAAGTTTTAATAGTTTTGGCCAAGAAAAGTGATGTTTCCGACCATAGTGCATCCCTAGGGTGCGCACCGCAGTTGTCAACAAAAAGCAAATCATTTCTTTGTTGAGAAGCAAACTTTCGGTCCAATTTCAAAAGCCATTTCAAGAAAATCTTGCTTGTTGTCGATGCTTTCGTATTAAATTCATAATCCACGTCTGGAGATTTGATTCCTTTGAAGCATCTCGGATTCTTGGCCTTTCATATAACAAGCAATTTAACTTTCTCCAAAGCGGTCGTATTGCATGCCATCATAACAGTAATCCTCTCTTTTTGCTGTTTTTCCCCCCAAAGCACTTCTTATTTTTAAGCGCCATCGTTTTATTTGGTAAGCACTTAAAAAACAAACACGTCCCATCGGCGTTAAAGATGTCGTTTTTGTCACATTTTTTTAACAATCTCCGTAGCTCAATGCTTCAGCGAATTGTTTCGCTTTTTCCCTCAATATTAGGCAGATAAAGGAAAATTCCTATCACATGCCGATTAAACCCATTTCAGCATTGCTTTGTCAATATCCTTAAAGGTACGAGTTCGAAACTTCTTGCGTTTAATACGGGATGCGTTATCTGTGACACTGTTTAAAAGCTTATCCATGTTTTTTAAAATCGTAGAAAGGCTACTGGAAGGAATTCCAAATTTCTTAGCAATGTATTTTTTGAAGCTTTTCCCTTTTCAACTTCTTTTATGATTAGTGCTTTTTCCACAATAAAACTTACATAAGCGCCGAGTCATTTTACAACTTAGTATTGCGATATGCAAAGGCAAACTTATAGCGACTGCAAGAAATATGAGAGATGGTATTGATTTCAGTTGACTTTTGCATATTTCGGTGGTTCCCCGAAATACGCTTTCAATTTTATGGAAAATAAACGGTTCAAAGCATCAGTCTCTGCTTGTATGTTGTGAAAGCGTTAGAGCAAAATTAACAACACCAATAACACACAACAAAGCGACGTCGATTTCTTTTCTGGGCGCGTGTTTTCGGTTTTGCCTACCACTGATGTATGTAAATAATAACTAAAAATTATTTGAATAAATTTGTTATATGGAGATTGAAAAGGCTTTAATCTTGAAATTAAGGTCGCAAAAAATGCTCCGCTATATGGAAATCTTCGCTATAGTGAACTCCGAGGAGTGCCGTGTCACTTACAGAAGGTTTCAAGACCGGAGCATACTCTTGTAGAACCCCCAAAGGTGATCAAGTCACCGATGCCCAGAGCATACTAAAATTATGGAGGGAACACTTCTCCAGTCTGTTGAATGGCAGTGAACGTACAACGCCAAGAAAAGGCGAACCCGATTCCCCAATGGACGATGGACGATGGAGCAGACGTTCCATTGCCAGACGATGAAGAAGTTCGAATAGCAATTACCCGCCTGAAGACCAACAAAGCGCCGGGGCCGATGGATTACCGGCCGAGCTATTCAAACACGGAGGCGAAGAACTGATAAGGAGCATGCATCAGCTTCTTCGTAAAATATGGTCGGACAAAAGCATGCCCAACGATTGAAATTTAAGTGTGCTATGCCCAATCCATAAAAAGGGAGACCCCACAATCTGCGACAACTACCGTGGGATAAACCTCCTCGACATCGCATATAAGGTTCTATTGAGCGTATTGTGTGAAAGATTAAAGCGCACAGTTAACAAACTGATTGGATCTTATCAGTGTGGCTTTAGACCTAGAAAATCAGCAACCGACCAGTTATTCACCATGCGCCAAATCTTGGAAAAGACCCGTGCAAGGAGAATCGACACACACTACCTCTTCGTCGATTTCAAAGCTGCTTTCGACAGCACGAAAAGGAGCTGCCTTTATGCCGCGATGTCCTAATTTGGTATCCCCGCAAAACTAAGACGGCTGTGTAAACTTACAGTGAGAAACACGAAAAGCTCCGTCAGTATCGGGAAGGACCTCTCCGAGCTGTTCGATACCAAACGAGGTTTCAGACAAGGCGACTCCCTATCGTGCGACTTTTTCAATCTGATATTGATATCATCGGCCTCAACACCCACGCCGTTAGTTCTGCTTTCTCCAGACTGGACAATGAAGCAAAACAAATGGGTCTGGCAGTGAACGAGGGCAAGACGAAATATCTCCTGTCATCAAACAAACAGACGTCGCACTCGCGACTTGGCTCTCAAGTCAGTAATAACTTTGAAGTCGTAGATAATTTCGCTTATCTTGGAACCAGCCTAAACACCACCATCAATGTCAGCCCCGACATACAACGCGGGATTGCTCTTGCCAACAGGTGCTACTTCGGACTGAGTAGGCAATTGAAAAGTAAAGTCCGCTCTCGACGAACAAAAGCCAAACTCTATAAGTCGCTCTTAATTCGCGTCCTGCTATATGGTGCAGAAGCTTGGACGATGACAACAACTGATGAGTCGATGTTGGGAGTTTTCCAGAGAAAAATTCTGCTAAAGATTTATGGTCCTCTGCGCGTTGGCCACAGCGAATATCGCATTCCATGGAACGACGAGTTGTATGAAGTATGTGACGACATTGACATAGTTCAGCGAATTAAGAGACAACGGCTACGCTGGCTAGGTCATGTTGTCCGAGTAGACGAAAACACTCCATCTCTGAAAGTATTCGACGCAGTACCCGCCGGGGGAAGCAGAGGAAGAGGAAGACCCCCACTCCGTTGAAAGGACCAAGTGGAAAAGGATCTGGCTTCGCTGGGAACATCCAATTGGCGCTACGTAGCGAAAAGAAGAAATGACTTGCGCGCTGTTGTTAACTCGGCTATAATCGCGTAAGCGTTATCTGCGCCAGTAAAGAAGAAATTCGTTATATGGAGATTATTTTGCATTCAAAATATACCCAAAACACAGTGTTCTTATAATTGCTGCGAAATAAAGAAAGTTCGATATGGAGAGTTTCGACCGTATATGCTTTGTCTATCGTTGACTAGATTCAACCCCAAACAAAAAATCTCTTTATTCTCGACTCGCTTCTGTGACTGTAAGGTGAAGTTTCGCAAATTTTTCTTTAGTTAACTCTCTATTCATTTCTGCTATTATTCGATTTAGTACGCCTTTATTTGGATGATTTTAAAACAAAAATTCATGGACGATTTTAAATTTCATTTCATTCTTTCACCTTTCGGTATACAAATCATAAATAAATTAATAGAAAAGATATAACTTTGCACGAATAATCTTTTCGATTATTTCACCTTGTAACCAAAAATTGTTTAAATCCCACAAAAACAGTTCAAGCTTCTAGCTACCGAGTATTTTGACCCCAGTACATATAGTTGACTTAAGGCATAATAATTTCCTGACAATTTTATGTTGTGTGTCAAAAAGATTGAACCGTGTCAAACGATTTTCGAACTTCCTTGTGACTTATATGTACATAAATATATAAAATGAAAAAGTGTGTTTTATTGAAAACAGTTTCTCTTTGTACCTAAAATACATTAAATTGGGTGAAAACTTAATCTAGCCCCAATATGAGAAATACTATACATATATGACAAACACTGGTGATGGTACCTTAATGAACCTTAGGGAACATTTTATTATTATATGGCATATTATTAGAAGATAGTATTGGCAAAATAAGATAAAATCGGGTCGATAATATCCTCAACTTCCATATACTACATACCTGTATGTATGATAATTTTCGCTCTTCTACCACACCTTATGTCAAGTTAAATATATGTGGGGTTTGAGCAACACGGAAACCCTTTTTCGCAAGAAGTTTCGAAGAACAGACTCCGAACCAGAAAATGCCAATGATAGACGACGACTTGACGAAAGAACGCGTAGCCGTACGCATGTGACGAATTGAATTATCATCGGAATGTATTTTTTCAAAATTAACTGTTAATCCTTTTATAAACCTATGTGACGCTTGTGACGACTTAAATTATCAGCAAAGTATCTTTTTCAAAATCAATTGTTAATTGTTTTGTTTTTTTTATAATCATTTTTATTAACAAATAAAATTTGTACGTTTTAAAATGTTCTTAAAATAATATGAAATCGCTGTACTCGAGTTTAATTTATACCAAAGACGTTAACCTGTAAGTGCGTGAGTATAAATCCTACATATTTTGGGGGCTCAACCAAAAGAAACGAAGCATAAGGCTCAACCCAACGAAAAATAATATAATAATAAAAAAAAATAAAATAATAAAAAAATATAATTTTCAACGCGAAGTGAAAAGTGTTAAAAAACAAGAAGCATAAAGTTCAAAATTTTTGTTTAAAAAGTAACGCAATAAATGTGTACAGCCATTGCGAGTGTAACGGCTCTACACAAATACCTTTTCGAAAACGCTTACGGGAATTTACTGGCTTTGAATTCGACGAAAACGATGAGCGCTATACACAGAATTTGATCTACATCGAAAACAGTTTGAAAGCTGCCGATTTGTTATCAATCTGTAACGTATTAGGTTTGACATGCAGTGTAAGTAATTTGAGATTGACATGCAGTGTAAGTAATTTGAGACTGCACATATTTCGAAATTTGCAAAGCGCTACATTGCTATGCGCAGCAGCAGAGAACGACGATATCGAATGTGACGACGAAGATGACATTGAGGACAAAGATGCCGAAGAAAATGACAACGTCGATGATGGTGATGTTATGCGAAATTTTGACGACGCTGGCGCAAGTAACATCACATTTGAAGTGCTGAACACAATGAGCGCGACAGACTGCAAACGACATCTGTCAAATATTAAAATACACACGTTCTTATTATGGATACAGTTATGTAGTTGTGCAGCTGCCTCAATAACTGTGTCCCTAAGAACTTGTATATTTTAATATTTGACAGATGTCGTTTGCAGTCTGACGCGCTCATTGTGTTCAGCACATGAATGTCAACAACGGCAAGAACAAAGGAGAAATGCTGAAAGCGAACGTGTTGCAAGAAATATGACGGGCAGAAATAACGATAAACCTACAGTGTGCAAAAGAGGGGAAGAAACAGAAAAAACACAAATGTCTCTTTTTTCAATGAACTTTCGTGACATAGAAGACTCTATTCGTTGGTTTGATGGAAGTGATAAAATCGATGTCGAAGTGTAGTAAGGCGAATTCGAACAAACTTCTACTTTAATGGGGTGGGACGAATTCCAAAAGTTTATATTTGCAAACAAATATCTACGAGGTTTGGCTAAACTGTTTATTCAAAGTGAACGCGGAATCACATCGTGGCAAAAATTAAAATTGGCTTTAGAAGAATAATTGAAAACAATCGTAAACAGTGCGCAAATACACAAACAACTTCTTCTTCTTCTTAATTGGCGTAGACACCGCTTACGCGATTATAGCCGAGTTAACAACAGCGCGCCAGTCGTTTCTTCTTTTCGCTACTTGTAGAAAAATAAAAAAGGAAGAAAGTGTTCAAGAATATTTTTTGTGTATGAAACAATTAGCAATGCGTGGTAACGTTAAAAACAATGCATTGATACAATACCGAATCGATGGTATAAGTGATTTGAATTAAAATAAAACAGTGTTATATGGTGCATTAGACTTGAAGCAATTTAAAGAAAAACTAAAAGTGTATGAATTGATTCGAAAAAATAACAAAGAAAGTATTGAAGTGAAATCATTTGATTAACTAAATATGACAGTAAAAATATAACTTGTTTTAATTGTGGTACAAAAGGGCACAAAAGCTCAGAGTGCAAAGACAAGCAAAAGGCACACAGTGTTTTTGTTTAAATTTTTTGGTAGTACCATCAAAATTAATGGACATTGACCTAGTGATCGGCGAAGATTTTTGTTTGCAAGCAGATATACAAATAAATCGTGACGGACTTTCTATTCGAAAAATTCGGTGTGACAACGTATAAAACGTTTTTAATATGATGCAAGTGGACTCAGTACCTAGTAGATAAATTTGATATCGATGAAACAAATAGTGTGGAAGCGAAAGATAAAGTGCGTAATATAGTGTGCGAATAAAAGCCGAATAAGTGCAAAAAAAACAAATGTGCAAATGATTATTGTTTTAAGTGATGAAACTCCAATATCGTTTAGACCACGTAGACTGCCATTAACACAAATGAGTATTGTTAATGATCTAATAGATCAGTGATTGAAAATTCAAATTCTGATTTTAGTAGTTCGGTGGTTTTAGTAAAAAAAGAGACGTTAGTCCTAGATTGTGTGTAGATTATAGACAATTAAACAAAGTAATTGTAAAAAATAGATTTCCATTACCCTTGATAGAAGACCAGCTAGACCGATTGCAAAATGCAAAAATAATTAGCACAATTGACTTAAACAATGGATTTTTCCATGTGCCTGTGTCTGAATCTAGCCGCAAATACATGTCAAATAACTGTCAATTTTTAAAAAAGCGAGTAGAATTTCATGTGATTGAAAATCAAAAAATTTCATCATCTCCAAGTAAAATCGATGCTTTTGTTAAGTACCCATTGACGAAAAATTTAAAACAATTACAAAGTTTCCTGGGCTTAGCCGGATACTTTCGAAAGTTTGTAACATCATTTGGCTTAATTTTCAAACCATTATCTGATCTGGCTAAACAGGTAAAAAATACCAAATGAATCGAGATGAATTAGCTTGAAACGCTTTCGCTGACTGCTATGGTGCCGTATTACTGCGAAAACTACCAGATGACAACGAATTACATCCAATTTATTACATGAGCAAATAGACGTCTGATGCTGAACGTAAGTATTCCAGTTACAAATTAGAGATATTAGCTGTAATAGAAGTACTAAAAAAGGTTCGAGTGAATTTATTGGGTATACACTTTAAACTAATAACTGATGGTAACGCTTTTAACAAAAACGCTTGAGAAAAAGGATTTTATTGTCAATAATGATGATAAGCGATAATGACTTTCTTATTTGCTAACGACGTGCACAAGAAAGCGACGAAGAACTGAATATGATAAAGCAAATTCTACAAGAGAAAAAAAGTTACAATGACTATTTGGAAGAAGGTGGTATTCTTCACAAAATAGTCAACGATATCGAATTATTCGTAGTACCCAAGAGCATGCAAAGAGAGGTAATTCGACGCGCTCATGAAAACGGGCACTTTGTGATTAAAAAAACGAAAGATTTGATTTGTCAAGAATTTCTTATTCCAAAGCTTGAAGAAAAAAAAAATGCATATCGACAATTGTGTAGCATGCATTGTGTCAAATAGAAAGTTGGGTATAAAAGAAGGTGAATTGCATCCGCTTCAAAAAGGGGCAAATCCTCTTTACACGTATCACGTAGATTTTCTCGGTCCACTAGAGTCAACCAATAATCTTTATAAACATATATTCGCCGTAATTGATTCGTTCACGAATTCTCTTGCTAATACCCAACAAAGACGACTTCATCACACGAAGCTATCAGCCGTTTGAGAATACATAGTACAACATTCGGAAATCCAATCCACACAGTCACAGACCGTGGATCAGCTTTCACGTCTGACGATTTTCGGCGTTATTGTGAAGACGAGAACATTAAACGACTGGCTTGCCGCGTGCCAATAGTCAAATAGAGCGACCAATAGTCAAATAGAGCGACTAAACACGATTATTATCAATGTTTGGTAAATGTTCAGCAGAGCGGCTTTTCCGAAAACGTGCACCAATTTTCACGGTAAATGTCTTAAAATACTCGCTTTTAGTTCTACTTTACGAATATGTTAGGCGCGTGCTTTAAAAAAACAATATTTTCTTTGTTTTAATAGAAAAATATCGTATTTCCCGAAATCAAAAATTCACTATTGCACTTTACACGTCTTTAGATGTTAAAAATATATTTTCTATAAGTTATATACACGTAATTATTGATGCTGTTTAGTAATTTAACAAGAGAAATTGGTTTTTATGTTATTTTTATAAAAATATGAAAAACTTCACGATCACTTCACTTCAACAAAAATGGCAAGGTATGTTCGAAATTATGGCATCACTGCTGTAAATTCGAATGGGTTCATGAACTGATCGTTTCCGAATTATCGATACTCTCGATATTCGTGACTGAACGAGAATTGATAAAAATGAGAAATACATAATAGAAAAATTGAGCGCTCGAAAAAAATAACCCTGGTCGGTCCAACACCCCGGCGTTCATAATTCTTCTGTGTCCTACTTCTTCTTCTTTCTGCATTAATAATGAATTATTAATTTTTCTATTATATATATATATATATTTAAGAAAGCAGCTTTGAAATCGACAAAGAGGTGGTGTGTGTCGATTCTCCTTTCACGGGTCTTTTCCAAGATTTGGCGCATGGTGAATATCTGGTCGGTTGTTGATTTTCCAGGTCTGAAGCCACACTGATAAGGTCCAATCAGTTTGTTGACGGTGGGCTTTAATCTTTCACACAATACGCTCGATAGAACCTTATATGCGATGTTCAGGAGGCTAATCCCACGGTAGTTGGCGCAGATTGTGGGGTCTCCTTTTTTATGGATTGGGCATAGCACACTTAAATTCCAATCGTTGGGCATGCTTTCGTCCGACCATATTTTACAAAGAAGCTGATGCATGCACCCTATTAGTTCTTCGCCGCCGTGTTTGAATAGCTCGGCCGGTAGTCCGTCGGCCCCTGCCGCTTTGTTGTTTTTGAGGCGGGCAATTGCTATTCGAACTTCTTCATGGTCGGGTAATGGAACTTCTGCTCCATCGTCATCGATTGGGGAATCGGGTTCTTCTTCTCCTGGTGTTGTGCGTTCACTGCCATTCAGCAGGCTGGCGAAGTGTTCCCTCCATAATTTAAGTATGCCCTGGGCATCAGTGACTAGATCACCTTTGGGGGTTCTACAAGAGTATGCTCCGGTCTTGAAACCTTCTGTAAGCCGCCGCATTTTTTCGTAGAATTTTCGAGCATTACCCCTGTCGGCCAGCTTATCAAGCTCTTCGTACTCACGCATTTGGGCCTCTTTCTTCTTCTGTCTGCAAATGCGCCTCGCTTCTCTCTTCAACTCACGGTATCTATCCCATCCCGCACGTGTAGTGGTCGATCGTAACGTTGCGAGGTAGGCAGCCTGTTTTCTCTCCGCTGCGACACGGCACTCCTCGTCGTACCAGCTGTTCTTTTGCACTTTCCGAAAACCAATGGTTTCGGTTGCAGCTGTACGTAAGGAATTTGAAATGCCGTCCCACAGTTCCCTTATACCGAGTTGTTGACGAGTGCTCTCAGAGAGCAGGAGTGCAAGCCGAGTAGAAAATTGTTCGGCTGTCTGTTGTGATTGCAGCTTCTCGACGTCGAACCTTCCTTGTGTTTGTTGACGTGCGTTTTTTGCTGCACAGAGGCGGGTGCGTATCTTGGCTGCAACAAGATAGTGATCCGAGTCGATGTTAGGACCTCGGAGCGTACGCACGTCTAGAACACTGGAGACGTGTCTTCCGTCTATCACAACATGATCGATCCGGTTGGTGGCTTTTCGATCCGGAGACTGCCAGGTAGCTTGATGTATCTTCTTGTGCTGGAATCTAGTACCACAGATAACCATATTTCGGGCCCCGGCGAAGTCGATCAGCCTCAACCCATTTGGGGATGTTTCGTCGTGGAGGCTGAATTTACCGACCGTAGTGCCAAATATTACCTTCTTTGCCCACCCTGGCGTTAAAGTCGCCAAGCACGATTTTGACATCGTGGCGGGGGCAGCTCTCATAAGCGTGCTCCAAGCGCTCATAGAAGGCATCTTTGGTCACATCGTCCTTCTCTTCCGTCGGGGCGTGGGCGCAAATCAGCGATATGTTGAAGAATCTCGCTTTGATGCGGATTGTGGCTAGACGTTCATTCACCGGAGTGAATGATAGTACTCGGCGACGGAGTCTCTCTCCCACCACGAATCCAACACCAAACTTGCGCTCCTTTATATGGCCACTGTAGTAAATGTCACAAGGACCTACTCTTCTCTGTCCTTGTCCCGTCCATCGCATTTCTTGGACGGCGGTGATGTCAGCCTTTATTTTCGCGAGGACATCAACCAGCTGGGCAGCGGCACCTTCCCAATTAAGGGTCCGGACATTCCAGGTGCATGCCCTTATCTCGTAGTCCTTATTTCGTTTGCCATGGTCGTCATCAAAAGGGGGTTTCTCTTCCGAGGCTGTCGCTTTCTTTTCATTGGGGGTGTTTTTTACGTGGCGGGTCCCAAACCCAGCGCACAACCCTAAGCAGGGGATGTTTCGCCTTCTCACATTAGCTCGCCTTCGAACGGATGTTCTTAGGCTACCCAGAGGATACTTGGTCAAAGACCGGAAGTTGTGAGCTGCTTGAGCCATGTGTAAAAGAATCGTTTCTGGCCACTCCCAAGTGAATGGCGATCAGAGAACTTTCCTCACTTGCGTGAACTTCTACACATGACTCCATCCTCCTGCTTCTGGAGAAAATAGTTCGAGCTGCAGAACTAAACAGAGAAGGTACCATCTTCTATAAGAGTGTACAGCTGCTGGCGTATGCCGACGATATTGATATCATCGGCCTCAACACCCGCGCCGTTAGTTCTGCTTTCTCCAGGCTGGACAAGGAAGCACAGAAAATGGGTCTGGCAGTGAACGAGGGCAAAACGAAATATCTCCTGTCATCAAACAAACAGTCGTCGCACTCGCGACTTGGCTCTCACGTCACTGTTGACAGTCATAACTTTGAAGTTGTAGATAATTTCGTCTACTTAGGAACCAGTATTAACACCACGAACAATGTCAGCCTGGAAATCCAACGCAGGATTGCTCTTGCCAACAGGTGCTACTTCGGACTGAGTAGGCAATTGAAAAGTAAAGTCCTCTCTCGACGAACAAAAACTAAACTCTATAAGTCCCTCATAATTCCCGTCCTGCTATATGGTGCAGAGGCTTGGGCGATGACAGCAACCGATGAGTCGACGTTACGAGTTTTCGAGAGAAAAATTCTGCGAAAGATTTATGGTCCTTTGCGCATTGGCCACGGCGAATATCGCATTCGATGGAACGATGAGCTGTACGAGATATACGACGACATTGACATAGTTCAGCGAATTAAAAGACAGCGGCTACGCTGGCTAGGTCATGTTGTCCGGATGGATGAAAACACTCCAGCTCTGAAAGTATTCGACGCAGTACCCGCCGGGGGAAGCAGAGGAAGAGGAAGACCTCCACTCCGTTGGAAGGACCAAGTGGAGAAGGACCTGGCTTCGCTTGGAATATCCAATTGGCGCCACGTAGCGAAAAGAAGAAACGACTGGCGCGCTGTTGTTAACTCGGCTATAATCGCGTAAGCGGTGTCTACGCCAATTAAGAAGAGAAGAATATATATATATATATATATATATTTTAATTTTTTTTTATTTTTCCAATTATTATTATTTTCCTATTATGTACATATTTCTCATTTTTACCAATTCTCGTTCAGACTCGAATATTGAGAATATCGATATTTTAATTTCTTTTTATTTTTCCAATTATTATTATTTTTCTATTATGTGTCTCTCATTTTTATCAATTCTTGTTTAGTCTCGAATATCGAGAGTATCGATATTTCGAAACCGATCGCTGCTTGTATCACTAATACCCAATTGAATTTCGAATAGTGATGCCATTTGTAGCGTAAATATCGTGCAAAATCATAATATTTCTTTTTGTTTTTATTACAAAAAAACATAAAAATAGATAACGCGCCATACATATTCGTGAATCGGAATTAAAAACGATTTTTTTAAGACATTTCCCGTGAAAATTGGTGCACGTTTTCGGAAAAGCCGCTCTGCTGAACATTTACCTAATGTTTTAACGAAACTAAGCAAGAATGATCCGACGAAGTGGTACAAACTCACAGACAGAGTCCAACAAGTAATAAATTCTACTTACAACAGAAGTATTGACATGACACCTTTCGAATTATTAACGGTCTTTAAAATGCGTACAGCTGACGACTTAAACATCAAACAACACATGGGAGAAGAAATAAGATCACAACTACAAGAAGGAAGAGTCGAAATACGACAACATGCAAAAGAACAAATATTAAAGATGCAAACTGAAAACAAAAAAACATACTCTACAACCTTAGACGTAAAGAAGCTAACCAATATTCAGTAAACGATTTAGTCGCCGTGAAGAGTACACACTTTGGTGGCGGTCTCAAATTAAAACCAAAATATTTGGGTCCATATCAAATTACTAAAGTCAAAGCTAATAATACCTATGATGTTAGAAAAGTTGGCGTCGTCGAAGGTCCAAAACGAACGTCGACTTGTGCAGAATTTATAAAACCATGGTCAAACTTTCATAACGAATACGACGGCGTATTCGAGGTCGAAAACAATGCAGGATGCCCGAGGTTTGGGGTTTGAGCAACACGGAAACCCTTTTTCGCAAGAAGTTTCGAACAACAGACTCCAAGCCAAAAAATTCCAATGATAGACGACGACTTGACGAAAGAACGCGTAGCCGTACGAATGTGACGAATTGAACTATCATCGGAATGTATTTTTTTCAAAATTAACTGTTAATCCTTTTTACTTTTACTTCAAAGTATCTTTTTCGAAATCAATTGTTAATGGTTTGTTTTTGTAATAATCATTTTTATTAACAAATAAAATTTGTACGTTTTAAAATGTTTTTAAAATAATATGAAGTGGCAGTACTCGAGTTAAATTTAAACAAAAGACGTTAACCTGTAAGTACGTGAGTACAAATCCTACATATATGTATATATACTTCTATATGTATGTATATATAACTTCGTAATATGGAAGGAAATTTCTATGACTTCAGTTGCCTATTCAAGAGGTCGAGTTATATAAGATAGACTTTACATATACGAGGTTTGACAATTAAATAATGAGACTGATTTTATTGCCGCGCTTGTGGTAAACCGGTGACCTGGAAATTCCCTTTCTCTTTATCCGGCATCCCTCTCCTCTCCATTGATATATGTATGTACCATCGCTCTAGCTTGTTTAGTTCGCCTGCTGCGTCAAGTTGAGTAGACGTGTGTTTGTAGGGCTCGTCACGAAAATTGAAAAACGAAATCAAGAGCAACGTGTCGCGATAAAATTTTGGGCCAGATTGGGCGAAACAGCTTCGGTAACGTACACTAAAATAGTAAGACTGTACGGTGATAGTGCTCTTAGTCATGCCCAGGACCCGGAAACCAAACGTCAAAGCTCACAAATGGTTGTCTCCGTGCGCCCCCCGCCCGAAAAAAGCTCGCATGAGCAAGTCGAAGATGAAAACGATGATTATTGCCTTTTTTGATAGCCGTGGAATCGTCCACAAAGAATTCGTTTCACCACAAACTGTGAATCAAGTCTACTATTATCAAGTACTCGAAAGTTTGCGAAAACGAGTCAACAGGATGCGCCCAGACATCGCTCGTACTGGATCCTTCATCACGAGAACGCGCCGTGTCTCACCGCCCTCAGCGTGTCCCAGTATTTGGCCTCTACAGGGATCGCCGTGTTGCAACAGCCGCCTCATTCGCCCGACATGTCACCCTGTGACTTTTCTTTGTTTCTTAAAACAAAATCGGTGGTCAAAGGATTACAGACATCCAGGCGGCCGTGACGAGTGTACTCGCGGACATCCCAGTCGAAGCGTTCCAGAATTGGTACGAAACATGGAAAACGCGCTGGAATCGCTGTATAGCTGCCCAAGGTGACTACTTTGAAGCGGATGGCAGAGTTGACCAATAATTTTCAAATATACGGTTTTTATGGAATCAGTCTCACTACTTAATTGTTATACCTCGTATGGTATATATATACATACACTGCTGGTCAATAGGTTTAGACGCACGTTTACTTGCATTACAATTGTGTAAATATTTATTATTTTAATGATGATTGAAAAAAAGTTGATATGCAAAACCGTGGGCAAACTAATGATAATTTAAGTATGATATTCCAATGGTTATTCAAACTTAACAAAATTATATTTTTCAAACATTTTCATAAAGCTACTCAAAGAAAGGTGCATTTTTCGTGGTCATTAGAATGGACGCACTTAAGCTTTAAAAAATTTTCTAAGAAATACTCTTTGATTTATTACAAATAAAAAAAATAATTTCAGTAATGAGTACTTCCTCCTTTGCTAGTAATAACTTCATGTATCCGGTCCTTCATAGAATGATACAGGGAATCTATGTAGCTCAAGGAAATCTCCCTTCAAGCACGTTTAATAGCTGCAGTTAATGTTTCCTAATCCTCATATTGCTTTCCTCCTTCATATACCTTCCGTGTTAGCCAGCCACAAACATTTTCAATTATGTTGAGATCTGGAGAATATGGTGCCCAGGTCATGACATTAACGTTTTGGCACGAAATAAACGACTTTATTACTCGGGCGTTATGAATGTGAGCATTGTCTTGTTTAAAAATCCAAGGAATTGATCAAAAGCGATCTCTCAATTGTGGAAATATGGACTCCAACAATGTTTTAAAGTGAGCGCCGTTCATCTTCTGATCGATAAAAACCAAGTCAATCCATAAAGCGTGATGGCACCCACACCATGACTCCACCTTCTCGGCTGTGGTGGCGACTTAAATATAACTCACAAATCTTGATAATAGTACTGCCATCAGGGCCATCTAAATTAAAACGTTTTTCATTAAGAGTGCCAGATTGAACAGTCCATGTCATGTATTCTTTCGCGAATCGAAGCCGTTTTTCTTTGCCTAGTTCATTCAGAGGGGGTTTTTTCTTGATTTTTGAACGCCTTAGGTGTTCTGCATTTCTGATCGTCCGCTAAACAGTTGAAAAGCTTGCTTTTACTCCGGCTAATTCCTTAATCTTAGTGGCAGACTTAGTAGAATTTGAAGCAATTCTAACAAGTTTGCGTACTGATTGTTTAGATAGGGCTTTCTTTTTTCCTATAAATTTTTTTCCATATGCCTCTGAATCCTTTAAATATCTATCAACGGTTCTGGAACTGCGTTTTATCTGTTTGGCAATATTTCGATTGGATAGTCCTTGGGAGTGAAAAAAGTCTACTTTTTCACGTTCCAATAAGCTCAGACTAGTAGCTTTTCCCTTTATTACAATAAATGTAGCTCGAGAACAATTTATTTGTTTATTGTTGGTACTATCTTAATAGTAAAACTATCTAACGTCTATTTCAATGACCAACCGAAAACGCACGTGATTGCCATAGATATTTCTGGAATCTTCGAATGTACAGTCATTTTTTCGCAAAACAACAACAAAGATTCGAACTTTGATAGAAAACGATTTTAGACAATAAGACTAAGCATGATTATAAATACAACAATTTATAAAAAAAAACGTTGGTGCGTCTAACCTAAGACCAGCAGTATATATACGAACTGTTTAATTGGCAATAGCAATCAAATTTCATACAAATTTCCTTCTGTATTTCGAAGTTATAAATTTGCTTCCTGACCTGAAGAACATTGCTTTTCTTTAATTTTTCTCCCTATAATGGTGAACACTTCCTTGAAGTTTGTTTGCGCTTCTGATCACTGCCCCAACTTCAGCGAATTCCTCTATAAAATGATAAGTATAATTGGAAAACTTCTATTGGACAATTTTTAAGAAAAAATTTGTTTTTGTCGAATGTGGTTTCATCCCATTTTTAAACAATTTAAATTATTTTTTATACACAAAGACAAAATTATCTAAGAAGCTTAGAACCTTTAGAAACTAAATTTCCATATACTTTTGCGTTGTGGGTTTGGTCAAGTTTTTACTTATAGTAGCTTAAGTCCATATTTTGGTGTTTTTATTAAGTCAGTTGAAACAATAATAAAGTTTCCTAAATAAAACTCTACAACCGAAAAATCTTTTGGATTCATTTTACTTTAAAAATATATTTTCCGAATAGTTTTATGACGCACTATAGCAATTATATGGGAGAAAGAAAAAATTCCGCCAATTTTATCCATTTTGGGTGCAAAGATACTCTCATATTAGAAACATGCGCTCTCTCAATTCCATAAAAATATTTCTCATATTGGCTGAATAAATTTACAGCACATCTCGGTAAACAATATTGACGGACTTATTGTTTTTTTAAATTTAAAAATATTTCTAGCTATCGATACACGCAGGCAACCCACGTACTGTTGTCTTTAGGATAAGCAAGAGGTGTCGAGGCGAATTACGGCTTTTTTAATTTGATGGAGAAAGACACTTTTAAAGCAAATTATACCAGTTTGGTCTTTCCAGTAAAAGTAAGGTGGCTTGGGCGATGTCCAGTCTGAGCTTTGTGATATATACTAAGCATTCAATTAAAATAAAGAACTGTAATTGACACAGAGGATTGCAGTAGCAAGGGACATCTGTTGGGAGCGTGTCCCCGCCCTTTTATAAGTTTAATGTACACATCTTGTATGATAACTCCGCCCCCTCCACATATAACGGTATTGTTTAAAACTAACGAGATGATATGTGAGAGATTTTAGTTAGCCGATATAAAACTTTTAAGTAAAATCAATATATCTATGTATATATCTATGTACATATATATATGACGTGTATATCACGACGCAGAGAACGTAAAAATATTTTTGGACATGATTAGTGAGTTTCACCACTCCCATCTTCGAAGGAGAAATTTGTACAGAGAAGAGCGGTGAATAAAAATTATGGTCAGAACTATATATATACTTGTACTTGTACATATATTGTTATTACAGATGTACTATATGTTAGCTTTTTAGCTTATATTTTTGTACGTTTACAATTCTATGTATTCATATCTATTCTTTATGTGAATATTTATGAATACAGGTGCAATTGAGTACATTTTAATTATTATACTATTTTAAATCCATATTTGTAGTTAATAGGTAAATTAGGCTTATTTTTATACTATAGCAACGACTTGCTAAAGAGTATTATAGTTTTGTTCACCTAACGGTTGTACCTATCACCTAAAACTAAATATAGGGTTATATAATTACATATATAAATGATCAGGATAACGGAAAAGTTGAAAACCGGTTGACTGTCCGTCCGTCCGTCCCTGCAAGTTGCAACTTGAGTAAAAATTGAGATACTACTTTTATCAAATTGAAAGGTGAATTTGTCCATTTTATCTCCTTCAAACTAATCCCCTCCGGCTGCAATACACATATGACAACGAATTCTCCAGTCATCATAGCACCTGAAAAAAGACTCCGCCGTGATGACCATCAGAGCCTTTTTCGATTTAGCTTTTTTATCCTCAATTGAGTATAAATTAAAAATTCAAAATTTGATCACAGTAGTATATCAATGAAACTTGGTATGTGGGTTCCTTTGGACAAACAAATTTCCAGCTCCTAAATGGGCGTAATCGGACCACTGCCACGCCCACAAATCCCCATTAGCCGAAAACATATAAAGTGCTGTTACTAAGCACTAAATTGTGATATAAAGCTGGTACAAAGGATCTCAGTAGCAAAGGGATCCTATGGGCGAAATTTTTTGAAAAAGTGGGCGTTGCCCCGCCCTCTAACAAGTTTAATGTACATATCTCCTAAACCGCTTAACCCTGGTTGAGACCAACGATCTGATACACTTAGTCGAGACCAATGGTGCTTGGCTAGGCCAAGTGGTGTTTACATACATTTGTATGGAAATACGTGTTGTATTTACGCTCATATATGTACAATATAGATACATTTTTGAAATTTCTTACGTCTCGATTTGGTTGAAATCAAATTGACTGCCTTGTTCACGCTTGGCGTGGCAATAGCGTTCACATAAAATGTAACATTTTGAGAAAAATTGCATTTTTTCTTAACCTTTTAAAACGCTCTAGCGGCTAAAGTATTTGACCTAGGTGAGTCAAATAAATTGCGCCGGTTAGGTAATTTCAAGAGCTTTCAGGAAATGTATAACTTGCCCCCCAAGGCCCCACCGGGGGCGTGGCAATAGGCGAAAATGGGTTTTCACCATGTCCCCCTTTTGTTTCACTACAGTTGGAAATGTATGAGGCCGGGGGTAATTAAAACCATTTTGCGAGTTAGTTCACCCCTGGGGCTTTCAGGAAAGCCCTCAACCTCCCCTCTATCCCAGGGGCGTGGCAATAGCGTTCGCAAAAATTTAACATTTTGAGAAAAATTACATTTTTCTTAACCTTTAAAACGCTCTAACGGCTAAAGTACTTGACCTAGATAAACATTCAAACCAATTTGGACATGAAGCGAACATGAAAACAGATAAATCAACCGTGCGAAGTGATAGAAACATACCAAAGTTCATATATTTTCATACAAAATACATGGGGTCTAGCCAAGCACCATTGGTGCACTAAGATGTAAATTATAATATCCTTTTTTCGTTCTTTTCGATACGATATTCTTGAATTTTTTTTTCTGAATTCTATAGACAATAAAATTCTAGGAAGCTACCTGGAAGCGCAAGTCGTTTGCTACACTCTAAATATATTTAAATAACATTTAAAAACAAAATCTGCCTGGCCAGACCCGAGGGTCTCGATGAGGGTTAAGCTACAGCAACCAAATTTGCTGAGTACAAATTTTACAAGAACTTCTACTGACAGTCTGAAAATGGATGAAATCTGAGGATAGCCCCGCTCACTCCCCATATAACGGTACTGTTAAAAACTACTAAAAGCGCGATTAATCAATAACTAAATACGCCAAAGACACTATATTTTACCACCGAGATGGCGTGAGAGAGTTTTATGGGAGGTGGTGTGGAAATTACCGATTTCGACACACATTAGTACATGGCATTCGTTTTATATCCATATGTCACGTTGTGAGAATGAGCGAAATCGGACAATAACAACCCCTACTTCCCATATAGCACAATTTTAAATTCTTCTTGATTCATTTACTTTCCAGTACACAAACCAATAAGCAAATAATACATATAACGGGATTAAATTTTGCACGAATAATGTTTTTAGTGTATGCCACCTTATGACCAAAAATTGTTCAAATCCAACAAAAACTGTTCAAATCACTAGGTACCGAATATTTAATCAATGTTTAAGAAATATAATTGAAACTCGGGGTTAATCCTTTTCTTATAATGGTATTTCGGGATGTCAAAAATGGGTTGATTCGGACAAATTTTACTCATAACAGTGTATCTTGACTTACCCCCATATAATTAATATCAGGATTTTTGAACATCCGACTGACTTTACTATATATAATTAGTTTTTTAGTAAGTGGCATGTTAGTAGCATGTCGATACTACCCCAACTTCCACATACTACGTACAATGGTTGGGCCATACTTTTTCCGTGATGATTAAGACCAACACGTTACTGTGAATGATAACCGAATATTTTTGAACCGAATTGGATGATATGGACTTAAACAGTATGTGGTTCCAACAGGACGACAACACAAGCCACACAGCGGATGTCACAATCGATTTATTGAAAACCAAGTTTGGTGAACGTGTTATCTCACGAAATGGCCCAGTCAGTTGGCCCCCTTGGTCGTGCGATTTGACGCCGTTAGACTATTTCCTGTTGGGCTACGTCAAGTCTATGGTGAATGCAAACAAGCCAGTGACGACTGATAAACTTCTTACGAACATCGAACGTGAAATTGCAGCAGTATCGGCCAATTCATGCTTGAAAATCAACGAAAATTTGATACAGCGTCTGGACTTCTATCGGGTGAGTGCCCGTGGTAGCATTTACTTTTGAAGATAATTTCATTTAAATGTTGACCGCGGCTGCGTCTTGGGTGTCCCGTGGTCCATGCAAAAGAAATCGAAATTCATACATTACGGCATCGAATGTACTTTCACAGAAATAAAGAAACATTGATATCCTAAAACGTTTTTGTTTTATTTTAAAAAACTTTTGTAGCGCTTTTATTGAAAAACCCGTTCTTTTGAGCAAGAAGGGGGTTTGAAACTTTTTCAACAGGTTCAAGTGTGATCTGTGATATAAGTATTGTCCCTGCCTATTACAATACCTATTTTGAGCAGGTTATTCCAGTTAGACGTTGTAAAGGATTGTTGTGATCCTTAATCTATTAAGGGCCTAAATTTAAACAGTTATCCTTGGTTTCCGAGCGAGACGACTGCTGTGGGTAGTAAAACCCAGCTTTGAATTTGCGCTGTGCTTTTAATGCCTTTGAGCAGCATGCGGCTTTTTGACCTGTTTCGATATTTGATGTTGGAACTAAACTCGTGTCTCTTTTCATATTTGCGACGTTTAAAAGTGACTTGTAAAAATTTTTATACAAAAGAATGGAATTAAGCCCTTTTCGACACTAAACATAATTGAATTTGCTTTCGCCCTTTCCCTAAGGGTATGCGCTTGTTACAAGCAGATTATACACAGTTCTTGTGTTCGTCATCAGATTTCCTTTATTAAACATTCCTTAGTTACATTTGAAGTTAACTGAAGTTAACTTTAAACTTAAATGACTTTTAAAGGAGTGAGTATATCGAAAAATTGTTTTTTTTTGTAGAGCATTCAATTCTGTACAAGAATATGACTTTTTTATTCCTACAAACGAAAAAGTTCCATAGAAAAACAAATGTTCGTAAAAAGTTGCAAAATCGCATATTATTTAATTGGGAAATGTATCGTGTTTGGGGCAAGGTTTATTGTGAAAAATAAGAGCTTTTTATGGTCTGATATCTTTTTTTAGATGGAAAACTAAAAGTTTAGGGGCGTCTCGTCGAAAATAATCAATTTGGTAAATAACGGTCACCCTAATGTACATGTATGTCACGTACTACTATTGTACTAAATAAATCACCTTATAAAATCAGGAGCGATTCAAGTTCTTATCAGGTCATCAATCTCCTTTCAGTCCTTGGAAAAGTTCTGGAAAGAGTTATGGCGGAACGGTTTTAGCAGCTAACGTGAGGTATACGGTCGAATAGGCAGTATGGGTTCAGGAAACGACGCAGCATAGAGGATGCTTGGTTTTACTTTCAGAATGCAGTTAGGGAAAATGTCGCATATATACTGTGTATTAAGTTCTATAGTACTGTTAGTAATCTTTCATATCTATTCAAGGAGTTCAAAGCGAGCGAGGCCACGCGAAAGGCTGGAATTTTATATATGTATTTGGATAAATGTGTATACATCAGCAGGTCGATTTTTTTTTATAATATCGACTATGCTGGAAATATTCTATGGATCATTTTGAACAATTTTGCTTACGACGGGTCTAAAATCAGTTTCAAGACTGCGGTTTTTAAGGCGATAAACATACACATTTGGGCTTTAGTTGCAACATGTGGGCTAAAAAAGTCGAAGGCCAACATTGAATTTCTTTCATAAAATTTGATTGTCTTATTCACTACATTTATCTTCAAAATTTTCCAGTACCATTGAAAGCAAATTTCTTCTTCTTTTTAATTGGCGTAGACACCGCTTATGCGATTATAGCCGAGTTAACAACAGCGCGCCAGTCCTTTCTTCTTTTCACTACGTGGCGCCAATTGGATATTCCAAGCGAAGCCAGGTCCTTCTCCACTTGGTCCTTCCAACGGAGTGGAGGTCTTCCTCTTCCTCTGCTTCCCCCGGCGGGTACTGCGTCGAATATTTTCAGAGCTGTAGTGTTTTCGTCCATTCGGACAACATGACCCAGCCAGCGTAGCCGCTGTCTTTTAATTCGCTGAACTATGTCAATGTCGTCGTATATCTCAAACAGCTCATCGTTCCATCGAATGCGATATTCGCCGTGGCCAACGCGCAAAGGACCATAAATCTTTCGCAGAACTTTTCTCTCGAAAACTCGCAACGTCGACTCATTAGTTGTTGTCATCGTCCAGGCCTCTGCACCATATAGCAGGACGGGAATTAAGAGCGACTTATAGAGTTTGGCTTTTGTTCGTCGAGAGAGGACTTTACTTTTCAATTGCCTCCTCAGTCCGAAGTAGCACCTGTTGGCAAGAGCAATCCTGCGTTGTATTTCCAGGCTGATATTTTTGGTGGTGTTAATACTGGTTCCTAAATAGACGAAATTATCTACGACTTCAAAGTTATGACTGTCACCGGTGACGTGGTAGCCAAGTCGGCAATGCAACTACTGTTTGTTTGATGAGAAGAGATTTTTCGTCTTGCCCTCGTTCACTGCCAGACCCATTTTCTGTACATCCTTGTCCAGCCTGGAGAAAGCAAAACTAACGCCGCGGGTGTTGAGGCCGATAATATAAATATCATCGGCATACGCCAGCAGCTGTACACTCTTATAGAAGATGGTACGTTCTCTATTTAGTTCTGCAGCTCGAACTATTTTCTAGAAAAGCAGGTTGAAGAAGTCGCGCGATAGCGAGTCGCCTTGTCTGAAACGTTTTAATCTTTCACACAATACGCTCGATAGAACCTTATATGCGATGTTGAGGAGGCTAATCCGACGGTAGTTGGAGCAGATTGTGGGGTCTTCCTTTTTATGGATTGACCATAGCACACATAAATTCCAATCGTTGGGCATGCTTTCGTCCGACCATATTTTACAAAGAAGCTGATGCGTGCTCCCTATCAGTTCTTCTCCGCCGTATTTGAATAGCTCGGCCGGCATCCATCGGCTCCCCGCCGCTTTGTTGTTCTTTCAGCGTGGTAATTGCTATTTGAACTTCATGGTCGGGCAATGGAACGTCGGCTCCATCGTCA